>NW_025422865.1:0-194132 GCF_020497125.1 Mauremys mutica
GTTCTGGATTGATTTAGGGAGCAAACCCATAAAAAAAAAAGCTTTGTAGCAAATCCAGTTCAATTTTTTTAACAAACCTCTGCTCTATTCTGTTTTCTCCACTTCTTCTGGAATTTGCCTAATGTGCCCAATTCATTTAAAAGGGTAAATGTGAACTAATTCAGGTAATCTATAGTCCCTTTCAGTTCTGACAATAGAATTGCCAGGGAAGACAATGGGAGCTGCTGAGATGGGACTTGAATTAATCAAGAGTTAAAGGAGGGTAATGTAACTAATGCTGATCAACATGGGTTTTTATGGCAAAAATGTCAAACTAATTTGATTAATCCTGCTTTGAGATTACAAGTTTGGGTTAATTAAATAGTGTTGATGTAATCGACTTCTTATAAAGATTTTTTTGATATAGGTAACTGCATATGTTTTTTTGATTAAAAAACTAAAATGTTATTAAATGGATTTGAAAGCTGGCTACTCAATTTGGTTTCAAAAGGTAACTGTAAAATGTGGACTTAGGTAGTCATTCAAACAGGTGTGTTTTTCTAGTGGAGTCCTGCGTAGAGATCAGTTGGCCACTATGCTATTTAATGCTTGTATTAACATGACTGGGGAAGGAAGAAAAGAAAGAATAATCATTACTGATCATTTAGTTGCACTGCCAGTGACAAACTGGTGGTGTGGCATAATGAAGATAACAGGTCTCTGGGACAGAGCGATCCCGGCCCCAGGATTGCTTGGTAAGCTGGGTCACAAAGCAAACAATATCCATTTTAATATGGCTAATGAATGTGTACCTCCAGGAACAAAGAACACTACCTGTAGGCCATACTGTACTGGAAGGGGGTACTACTATCCTGGGGAAACAACAGACATTAAAAAAAGATTTGGATGAGTGGATGTGGATGCTCAACTGCAAATGAGCACACATGTGATACTTGACCAAAGGTACCTGACATTTCCCTTAAGAGTAGAGAGAGCTATATTACCTCTGTATTTGACACGTGTGTGACCAACTGCTGGAATAACTTGCGGCTCCAGGTCTGGCATACACAGTTCAAGAAGGAATGAATGAGAAATTGGAGAGGGTTCAGAGCAAAAGAGTAAATATATGATTAAAGGATTATTAAAATCTGCCGTTATAGCCAGTCCTTGCAGAGAATGGGAACTATTCCTCATCGGCCTACCACTGGAAAGAGTTTAGCAAGGGCTGTAATGGACGTCCCCCATCCCTTCTAAATCTTTAAAAATCAAGATTTGGTATGTCTGTCTAAAAGAGATGATCTAGTTCAAATGCAGGAATTGCTGGCATTGAAATTCTAATGGCCTGTGTTATGTAGGGCAGTCAGATCATAATGGCTTTTAAGGGCTATTAAATAGGATCTCGCCACAATACCTTTGTATCAGCCCCATAAAATTATATTTTATATTAGTGAAACAAAGATGGGGCAGGAGAAATAAAGATTTTTTTTTCCCTCGCCAGACACGAAATCAAATTCTAACCATATTCTTGTAATATGAGGACTTTTTTCCTTTTAAATGTTACATATGGGCCTTTCAAACACCATTCTCTCTTCTTAGTTCCTGTCTCCTCACGACAAGCTAGCGATTGTTGTAGGTCTGTAGTTTTTTCAGTAAGAATATACAGTGAAATTATATTTAAGAAAGCCTTATTGCGGGATTTCCGTGATGTTGCAGATACAGAGAAAGGTAAGCTGCTTCCCAGTGAAATATAAAGGGTGAGAATGCGTGAATGGTTTGTGGATTTCTAAATTGCCACTGTCTACTTCTGAGCATCTCATTGAATAAAAGAGATTGCAGCCTTGTGTGCTGAAATATCCCCTTCAGAGAAAATACCCCTCAGGGTTATATATCAACTATGTGTCAATTTCACACCCACATTTGTTTTAATAGTTTAGAACTTTATAAGAGCAACTGCTGGTGTGAGCCGTATACATAGAAGTAAGCCAGCAAAGAAGACCCTGTCATCAATATTGCACAAAATTATAGTTTGCCTTGTGTGTGAAAGTGTTAATTTCTCTACGAGTTTGTGGGAGAGCATTGATAAATTGTCAGGGTAACACTTTAAAATAAACAGGTTAATCCCTGTGTAATTCATTTTGTAAAATTGTAGTACTAAAATGCTAACCGCATCAGATATTAATAGGGATGCCATAAGTACTGGTGTAGGAGATCTATTGCACTTCCACACTAATTAGCTGGATGGTTGTTTCAAATGTTATCAGTATGTATCCAAACAAATGGTAAAGATTGTATTTGGCTGACCTAACTGTTGCCCAGCGAAATCAGAGAGCCAAATCCCATTGCCTTCGAGAGAGCTCGCTTCCTTTTCATGCCCCACGCACCACCCCACCCACAAAATAGCTTGATTACATGGCACCGATGTAAAGCGTTCTCTGAGGGAGGGTGAATGCTCTGAATGTAACCACCTCATCTGACTGACACCCAACCAAATGATCATCTGAGGAAAGCTGCTGCCTGTGTTGTTGTGCACCAGCCTCCTTCCTTTCATGATTGTGTATCTCCCTCCTCCCATCCACCTTACTGCTCATAACTACCCTACAGCAAGAAATACCAAAAGGCAATTGAGCTGTTTCCTTCCACTAAAGTGCTGTCAGATTGTTAACCCTTTATTAAAGCCAGGGTTGAACTGGTGTGTTAGCTCTGACACTATGGCTCTTGCTCTGCTAATTCATGCTTTATGGCACTTTTGAGCAACCCACGTGCTGCCAGCAAGGAGACTCATTAGTACCTGTTTTAATTAAAGCCTTGTATTTAACTGGAAATGTGGCAGACAGTTTGTGCATGGGCGAGACAGGCTTCTTGCCATGTGAACTGAGAGCGCTGCATTGAGCAATGGGCTCAGCTTTCGTTTAAAAGGCCATGCTTCATTCAATCCCTGAGTTTCGCCAATCGCTGATTTCTCAAAGCCAGTTTTGGATCTAGGCAGGGCTCTAGAGCAAGCAGGGCTCAAAAATCTGAAGAGGAACATTATCTGAAGAACATCCTTTAGGAGTCAAGTATCAGAGGGGTAGCCGTGTTAGTCTGGATCTGTAAAAGCAGCAAAGAGTCCTGTGGCACCTTATAGACTAACAGACGTTTTGGAGCATGAGCTTTCGTGGGTGAATACCCACATCGTCGGATTCACCCACGAAAGCTCATGCTCCAAAACGTCTGTTAGTCTATAAGGTCACAGGATTCTTTGCTATCCTTAGGAGTCATGCCATGGAGTTCAACATTTCCCATAAGGAAGTTTCATTTGGGTGAAATTCATCCCAGTGCAGAGGGCCTCCTGGCCAGCATGTTGTGTCCCTTGTCTGCTTCGTCCGATCTACAAAGGAAGTGAGTCTACTACAACTCTCAGTTCTAGAGCCCGGCTCTTTAACTCAAGCTGTACAGGCCCATGCTTTTAGTGCTAGACAGCCCTCGTTCAATCCCTGGTGTCAGCCAAGGGAGAACCTGCCAGCTCTGAACAATTTAAATCCCACTTAATCTTTCAGAGTAGAGCTGTAGTGGTGCATAGGCCCAGGGCTGGCCCTCTGCATGCTGGTGAATTTCACCCGTAATGTGCAATTGATCAATTAAAAGGTCAAATGTGCTGGGGAGCAGTGCAAGTCCTATTCTGTCTAGGCAGCAAGGCAGGGATTTGCGAAGGATCTTAAAGGAGTGAAGCTCCCAAATCCCATTGACTTTCAGTGAAAGTTGGGTGCGGACCCTAGCCTTATAGTGTTTTCCTCCCTGTAGTATCTGGGTGTCTTTACCATGATATCTGAGTCTGCATCCAGACTCTTCTGCTCATTGTGACTCTTGCTTCCTACTGCCTCAAAGGGCTCTTTTCTCTCGTTCTTGGTTTCCATTAAAGGCACCTACTCATCAGAATAAATAATTCTAGAGAACACCACTACATAGCAGTACATACATATACATTGTGTTCCTGGCCTTTAAAGGAGATACCCACCTGGCACCTTCTATGAACATGAGCTTATTTTTATCTATTAGCATTGGTATAACTGTTTAGATACTATTCTTTTTCAAGTAATGAATTCTCTAGGCAAAGCCTTTTTTTGGTCTTGGATTACATCTTAATGTTACTGATCACTGACATTTCCTTGGGTTATATTCTTAGCATGGCGATTGCAACAAACAAATGGAAATTGTGGGATTATCACACCTTTTAAGGGTCAAATCCTGCTCTCATGTTCTTCCATGGTAAAACTCAGATTCCTGTAGGTCCTGGGGTTGTCTTTAAGTGCATTTGTAAATCTAAGACTTTGCCTCATGCCGTCTGGGCTGTGAGATGTGATGTTGTCCCTGTCCAGCTTGTACTCCAGTGTCTCTCTCATGGTCCGCGTAAGCAAGGGATGTGCTCTGTGATCCATTTTAGAGGCAGCTTGATCGGTGGTTGGTGGCAGGATGACTGTACCTGGCATTACTCAATAAGTGATGATCAAGAGCTACTTATGGGGGCTGACATGTTCAGCTTCCTTGGCTAGAAGGATGGAGGTAGCAAAGCTAGGCCTCAGGTGTGGGGCTGGTAAAGCAGCAAGGCCTTATTTGCACTAGCAAAGTGACCCAGTGCTGAGAGTGGTTGTTAGCAGTGGGTGCCCCATGGCCTTTTCTCAAGTGATGTTGAAAACTGTTGTGCTGCTAGTGCAGGTGGGGAAAAAAAACCCATTTCAGCACCTTACAGAAAACATGAGGGGATACCATGTTCCTCCAGGTCTCAGCCACACTTTCTATAACCACGCTGGAAATGGATTCCTGGCCATTCTGGCAGCAAAACTATTATCACCCTTCGGGGAGCAGCACTGAGCCCTGATGGACCAAGGTTTCTACAAAGCTCCCGGAAGGGTGCAGAGAGCTGTCCTGTCCTGTCCACAGCAACAGCTAGCCTGAGTTCAACACCACTTTTATGTGACGTCTTGGGAATTGTTGATGACAACCATTGTCAGCAACTGGTAATTCCCTTGGTGTCTGTGAGGCCTTCTCTGAGTATTAACATGTGCAAGGGGTAGTGAGGACTCAACCAATAGGATATAGAAGCCAGCAAGCAGCTATAAAGATAACTTCTATTTGGAAAGATAAGGGTTTAGTGTGGGCTTCTAAAAAATGTCCACTATTGACTTAACTAGAGTCCCATTGAAGTCAATGGGAGATTTACCATTCAGTAAAACTTCTGTTGGAGCAAAATAAATGATCCAATTCTTAATGTTCCTATATCATCTTGTCTTATGGCCTTTTAGCTCCTCTTTCTGTGTGACATGGTGGAGACTGCACCTAAAGCCACTCAATACACCTCAGTCCCTAAAAGAAACTTGAGCAGACTGTCTTAAATGATTAAGTGGCTGCAGAGAATGGACTCATGAGCAAATGTTTAAAGAACCTAATATGTATGGCTTGAGTAAAGCATAGCTGATGGGATGAGTGTAGGGGAATACATTTGTTTGTACGTCCCTAAAGGGGATTAACTAGGAGAAATGGGATGAAATGGAGTAAAGAAAAGGCCACGCTCACTAGCAGGAAATATTTCCTCACAATAAGGTTTATTAGACTCTGCAATTGTCTTTCACGGGGAATGGTGGAAGTTCCATTGCTTGAGGCATTTATGACTTCACAGAGCACTGGAAAATATACTGCAAGGCAGCAATTCTGCATTGACATGAAGGGACAAGATGATCTAAAAGGGCCTTTTAATTTTTCCTTTATATGATTTGCCACTTTAATTATACAAGTTGATTCCTTTCCCCCATCCAAATTGTCTTTTCTTGTTGACTGTAAAACTAAAACAGAATCATAGAAATGTGGGGCTGGAAAGGACCTCAAGTGTCTAGTCCTTCTTCCAGTGCTGAGGCAGGACCAAGTATACCTAGCCCATCCCTGACAGGTGTTTGGCTAGTTTGTTCTAAAAACCTTAAAGGATGGTCCAAAACTTCCCTTGGCAACCTATTCTAGCGCTTAACTATCCTTAGAGTTAGAAAGTTTTTTCGTAATGTAACGCCAACATCCCTGGAACCTCTTGATCTTAATGCATGAGTCTCCACTGCCTGAGCTAAAAGAGATGCTTCTCTAGCTGGCATAGCCACTACTAGAGGGGGACAGAGTGCCACACTGAGCAGGCATGGCTTACATACTGCCCCTGGGAGGGGCAGTGTGTCCTGAACTTCAGAGACCTTCCAGTTGAATTCCTCATATGGACCACCACTTGTAACACCCATGCCCCTAACATTCCCTCTGTTAGTCAGCATGGATAGAGGACAGGTCCTAGAGTTGTGTGAAGGGGATAAAGTAGATCCAAAATAGGCTGTGGTGGTGGGAAGCTTTAGCAAGAGTATCTCCAGAGCACAGATTGTACAGGCCTTGGGAAAGGTCACCTTCCTTGGCAAAACCTATTGAGAGGAAGAACAGAGATGGGATGCCTTCTGTCCATGAGGTTTGATGTGCAGATGGCACCCAGAGAAATACTTGGGGATGAAGTGGACTCTGCAAACTGTAGGCATTATGCCTATTATGCCTCCTATACCATCAGATGAGACATCTGATTTTCAAAGAGAAATTCCACATTTGCTCCTGAGAATGGGAAAGAAGGAAAACAATTTGACGGCAGTGTATAGTCCTCCTGCCCCATCTTCTCACCCTCTGACAGAAGATTCATTCCTGAAGGCCTGTACCCAGGCCATGGGACAAGTGGCAGGCCTGGAAAACTGGAACTAGCAGCCATCAAGAGACTAAGAACCTTTTCAGGGCTAAAACCTACCCCCTGTGCAGAAGGAAGAATTTGAAAGCCTGGTTGTTCAGATGGAACAGGAATGGACCTGCTCCAAAAGGGAAAAACAAAAGAGCCTAGTGGAAAGTCCACAAGGACCTGCTGCTGAATCTATCTGGTCGCTCTGGGTCAGTAACCCAGAGGCAACTATGGCTGAATACCTCTCAGCTTTGAAGGGCATGGTTAGAAGCACTGAAAGTGGAGAGGATGGTATATTAAAATTGTTTTCTCTCCTGGCTCCTGATGGGTGGGCAGCAATCTCGGTACCTGGCATGGATGGAATGACTCCAGCAGAGAGCCCACTATGAGAAGAGAGTTGCAGGGAGTGATTTGGATCACCTCAGACTGGAGCAAGTGTTAAAGGGTGTTAGACATGCTGGATTCATGCTGCTCCAGTTACATATAGAGGGCAGAGAGGGGAATCCCCTGTCTTTCGCAACACTGATGAGAGAGATCAGGGAGAGGAAAACTCGGGACTCTGGAGATAAGCTTTTTGGAGGGACTGAAACTAGTGTGTACTGTGGAAGCCACTCAGTGTAACACCTCTCCTGAAAGTAACCATATGATGAAACTGATCACTGAGTTGCAAGAGAAAGTAGCAGTACTGACAGTGAAACAGCACTCAGGAGTGTCTCCCCCAACAAATGAGAAGAGGTGGAGTATCTCGACTTCCAGACAAATGCGAGATGGACAGCTATACCAGAGAGGCAGGGGTCAAGAAAATGATAGGGCCTGGCAGAACCCCTGCCTCTTGGAGCCCACGTTTCTGTTGTTAGTGTGGAGAAGATAGGCACTGCCTATGAGAATGTTCGGATCCTGTAAGCTCTCGGAGAGCTGCGGAACAATTTATGGCCCTCTATGTCAATAAGATAGTGGGAAACGTTGGCGGGACCAGGTAAGGGAGCACCCTGGGTCCCGTAACCACCTTTGCTCCCCTCCACTCAACGATGTGAAGGCTGAGTCTTTGCCTCCAATGTGTCTGGCTTGCCTGTAGAAGTGGCTGGACCGAAGTCTGAGGTTGGAGTGGCTATTGAGGGAAGAGAGTGTACAGTGGTCCTACATAGTGGCGCTCAAGTCACTATAATCTTTGAACCCTTTTCATGGCAACATCTACGCCATCTGCCCCTGCAACCTCTAACTGGGTTGGCTGTATGGGAGTTAGGAGATGAGCAGTACCCATAACTGGGATATGTGCTAGTGAAATTAAAATCCCAAAGGATGTGGTTGGAATTGAGAAAGAGAGAGACACTTGCTTTGGTTCATCCACTGGGTATCCAAACCAGGTGCCTTGAATTGTAGGAACAAATGCAGCCATGTTTAGAGCTTTGGATCAGCTGTGAAAAACCTTTGCTGGACCTAAATGCGCACACAGCCTGAAGATCCATGCACTATGTTCAGAAGCATATCAAGCTAAAGAAGGAGAGCGAGACCAGTGTGGACTTGAGGATTGGTGGGAACGATCAAACTAAGATATAGGCCTCCAGTTACTATTCCTGCTAGGACAACCCAGGTAGTGGATGAAATTGCTCAAGTGGATCAGAAGGCCACCAATCAGTTAATCCTGGTTGAAGCCCTAGACACAGATGCACTGCTGGGTGGTGAAGAAGGTATAGCCAAAACCTCATCTCGTACAAAAGTGTCAATAAAGCTGCTGGTGGCTAATGAAACTGAGCAGCCAATCACTATCCCTCAGGGAACTGTTAGTACAGGTATACTTGGCTGCAACTGTGGCCCATACTGCCCCCAGCAGGAAGATTACACCCAGACACATTGAACTTTGGGAACTCCCCAATTTCTTCCAGTGCGGAAAGAGAGATAGAAATGAAAACTAGTGCAATGAGCCCAAGTGTTCTCCTTGCGAGTGGGATGTAGGTTGTGGCAAGGGATTTGACCACATTTGGCTGAATGATAGGCCTTTTCATGAAAGATCGAAGAGGCTAGCAGATGTCGAAGATGTTTGAAAACGTATCCAGGAGTTGAAGACCACAGGAATCGAGCTCTGGAAGTTCTTATGCCTCCCCAGTTGTTGTGGCCAGAAAAAAGAATGGAGGTGTATGCAAATGCATATATTATCATACTTTGAACAGGGGTACAATCCCTGACCAACACCACCCCAAAAGTGAATGAAGCCTTAGATTGCCTAACAGGAAGCTGTTGGGTTTCTATTTTGGATCTGAGAAGCAGATACCCAGGGGACCAGTTGATATGACGAAGACAGCCTTCATCTGTCTGCTCGGATTCTACAAATTTCTGAGACTGCCCCAGGGAATATCTGGGGCCCCGGCCACATTCCAGAGATTAATAGAGCAGATCATTGCATGAATCTTCTGGCTGTTCTGGTGTATCCGGATGACTTGATAGTGTTTGGTCGCACTTTGGAAGAGCATGAAGAACACTTGTTGAAAGTGTGGGCTAGCCAACACTCCTCTCAGGCAGAACTGTCCTCTTCTCATCCTGCCCCTCTGACTGGCTTAGTCAGCCTTCCATCCCACCAGGGTTTGCCCATTTTCAAGTCTCAGCACCTTCGGCAAGGTAAACACTGCCGTCTTCCCTATCTCTCCTCTACCCAGCAGCAAGCTTGGCTCTTTTTCATCAGACCCATTAACCTGGGTTACATTAATATCTAACCTCAATCTCCTTTACTGCAGATTAAGCCCATTACTACTTGTCCAACTTTCAGTAAACATGGAGAACAATTGATCACCAGCCTCCTTATAACAGCCCTTAACAGATTTGAAGACTATCATCAGGTCCCTCCTCTGTCTTCTTATCTCAAGGCTAAACATGCCCAGTTTTTTTAACCTTTCGTTATAGGCCAGGTTTGCTAAAACTTTTATCATTTTTTGTTGCTCTCCTCTAAGAAAGTTGTGGACAAATTGGAAAGATTCCAAAGTGTGGCCCCCAAAACTGAACGCAGTATTCCAGGTGAGGCCTAACCATGGCTGAATAAAATGGGACAATTACCTCCTGTATCTGACATACAAACACTGCTATTAATGTACCCCAGAATGATATTAGTAATTTTTTGTAACCTTATCACATTGTTGACTCGTATTTAATTTGTGATCTCCTATAACCCCAGATCCTTTTGAGCAGTACTTCCCCCTAGCCAGTTATTACCCAAAATGTAGTTGTGCCTTTGATTTGTTCTTTCTGAGTGTAGTACTTTGCACTTGTCTTTATTGACTTTCATCATCTTGATTTCAGACCAATTCTCTAACTTGGCAAGGTCATTTTGAATTCTAATCCTGTCCTCCAAAGTGTGTGCAACCCCTCCCAGCTTGGTGTCAGCTGAAAATTTTATAGGCAGACTCTCCTCTCCATTAGCCAAGTCATTAACAAAAATACTAATACCAAACCCAGGACTGACCCCTGCAGGACTCCACTAGATGTGTTCTTCCAGCCATAGGCATCAACTTCTAATGGCACCAGTGGGTTCTCGACCCCCCCCTCTGCTGCCGGCCATGCCCCCATTCCAACCCCTTTCCCAAAGTCCCTGCTCCAACTCCGCCCCCTCCCTGCCCCTATTCGACTCCTTCCCCAAATCCCCACCCCAGCCCCACCTCTTCCCCGCCTCCCCCTGAGTATGCCACATTCCCGCTCCTCCCCCCTCCCTCCTGGAGCTTGCTACAGCTGTTTGGTGGTGGAGGAGGTGAGGCGGGATGGGGCAGAGAGCTTGGCTGCTGGTGGGTGCAGAGCACCCACTAATTTTTCCCTGTGGGTGCTCCAGCCCTGGAGCACCCACGGAGTTGGCGCCTATGCTCCCAGTTTAACACCAACCCATTTGAGTATGGTTTTTTCAGTGAGTTAAAATTATAGTTATTTATAGTAATTTAGCAATATACAGCAAACAGGAAAACATCAAAAAAGAGCTCTCCAACCTAGAGACTCTCATCAATAACCAAACTTCCATACAAACGGACTTCACTAAAATAAGACAGGAGATCTATATTACTCACTTCACCTCTCTAAAAAGGAAAAAGGACTGTAAGCTGTCTAAACTCCTACCTGCCACATGGGGCCACAACGGTGATACCCCTAACCCACCCAGCAATATCGTCAATCTATCCAGCCACACACTCAGCCCAGAAGAACAGTCTGTCCTATCTCGGGGACTCTCTTTCTGCCCTGCCACCCCCACCAACATGATACAGTTCTGCGGCGATCTGGAAGCCTACTTTCGCCGTCTCCGACTCAAAGAATACTTCCAGGACAACACTGAACAGCGCACTGATACACAGTTACCCTCCCACCAACAGCACAAGAAGAAGAACTCCACATGGACTCCTCCTGAGGGTCGAAATGACAGTCTGGACCTATACATTGAATGCTTCCGCCGACGTGCACAGGCAGAAATTGTGGAAAAACAACATCGCTTGCCTCACAACCTAAGTCGTGCAGAACGCAATGCCATCCACAGCCTCAGAAACCATCCTGACATTATAATCAAAGAGGCTGATAAAGGAGGTGCTGTTGTCATCATGAACAGGTCTGACTACCAAAAGGAGGCCGCCAGACAACTCTCCAATACCAAATTTTACAGGCTACTTCCCTCAGATCCCACTGAGGAATTCACTAAGAAACTGCACCATCTACTCAGGACACTCCCTACACTAACACCGGAACAAATCAACATACCCTTAGAACCCCGACCAGGGTTATTCTATCTACTACCCAAGATCCACAAACCCGGAAATCCTGGACGCCCCATCATCTCTGGCATTGGAACTCTCACTGAAGGACTGTCTGGATATGTGGACTCTCTACTCAGACCCTATATTACCAGCACTCCCAGCTATCTCCGTGACACCACTGATTTCCTGAGGAAACTACAATGCATTGGTGACCTTCCAGAAAACACCATCCTAGCCACCATGGATGTAGAGGCTCTCTACACAAACATCCCACACACTGATGGAATACAAGCTGTCAGAAACAGTATCCCTGATGATGCCACAGCACAACTGGTTGCTGAGCTCTGTGCCTTTATCCTCACACACAACTATTTCAAATTTAATGACAATATATATCTCCAGATCAGTGGCACCGCTATGGGCACCCGCATGGCCCCACAATATGCCAATATTTTTATGGCCGACCTGGAACAACGCTTCCTCAGCTCCCGTCCACTCACGCCCCTTCTCTACCTACGCTACATTGATGACATCTTCATCACCTGGACCCATGGGAAGGAGACTCTGGAAAAATTCCACCATGATTTCAACAGCTTCCACCCCTCCATCAACTTCAGCCTGGACCTATCTACACGGGAGGTCCACTTCCTAGACACCACGGTGCAAATAAGTGGTGGTCACATTAACACCACCCTATACCGAAAACCTACCGACCGCTATGCCTACCTTCATGCCTCCAGCTTCCATCCCGGGCACACCACAAGATCCATTGTCTACAGCCAAGCACTGAGGTACAACCGTATCTGCTCTAACCCCGCAGACAGAGACCAACACCTAGAAAATCTCCACCAAGCATTCTCAAGACTACAGTACCCATACGAGGAAATAAGGAAACAGATCAACAGAGCCAGATGTGTACCCAGAAGCCTCCTACTGCAAGACAAACCCAAGAAAGAAACCAACAGGACTCCACTGGCCATCACATACAGTCCCCAGCTCAAACCCCTCCAACGCATCATCAGGGATCTACAACCCATCCTGGACAATGATCCCACACTTTCACAGGCCTTGGGTGGCAGGCCAGTCCTCGCCCACAGACAACCTGCCAACCTGAAGCATATTCTCACCAGCAACTGCACACCGCACCATAGTAACTCTAGCTCAGGTACCAACCCATGCAACAAACCTCGATGCCAACTCTGCCCACATATCTACACCAGCAACACCATCACAGGACCTAACCAGATCAGCCACACCATCACCGGTTCATTCACCTGCACGTCCACCAATGTAATATATGCCATCATATGCCAGCAATGCCCCTCTGCTATGTACATCGGCCAAACTGGACAGTCTCTAAGGAAAAGGATAAATGGACACAAATCAGACATTAGGAATGGCAATATACAAAAACCTGTAGGAGAACACTTCAACCTCCCTGGCCACACAATAGCAGATTTTAAGGTGGCCATCCTACAGCAAAAAAACTTCAGGACCAGACTTCAAAGAGAAACTGCTGAGCTCCAGTTCATCTGCAAATTTAACACCATCAGCTCAGGACTAAACAAAGACTGTGAATGGCTTGCCAATTACAGAACCAGTTTCTCCTCCCTTGGTTTTCACACCTCAGCTGCTGGAACAGGGCCTCATCCTCCCTGATTGATCTAACCTCGTTATCTCTAGCTTGCTTCTTGCTTGCTTATATATACACACCTGCCCCTGAAATTTCCACTGCTTGCATCCGAAGAAGTGGGTATTCACCCACGAAAGCTCATGCTGCAAAACATCTGTTAGTCTATAAGGTGCCACAGGATTCTTTGCTGCTTCTACAGAACCAGACTAACACAGCTACCCCTCTGATATAGTAATTTAATCTACACCCCACATGACCGTCTCAAAAGAAAATCACATAAATATGATGTGTCAAAAGCCTTACTAAGATCCAGATATATCATGTCTACTGCTTCTCCCCTATCCGGTAGGCCAGTTGCCCGCCAAAGAAGGAAATTAGAGTGGTTTGACATTATTTGTTTTTGACATCCATGTTGGCTTATCGCTTATCACTCTGTTATTCTTTAGGGGTGCTTACCAATTGATTGTTTAACAGTTTGTTCCAGTAGCTTTCCACATATTGGAGTTAGGCTGACTGGTCTATAATTCCCCAAGTGTTCTTTGATTCCCTTTTTAAAGATAGGTACTAGCATGGACCTTCCCCCTGTCTCTTCCCCCCCAGGTAAGGTCTAAATGATGATAACTAATGGCCTGGGTTTTTGCGGAGTTCAGCGCATGCAGCTCCCACCTGGAGTTGTGAGTGCTCAGCACTTCTGATCATCCCCCAGACTCCTGATGGAGACTTCAGGTAAAGTTTAAATGTAGGAGTGACAGTGATTAATTCATGGTTTTCAATTGCACAATGAAAGTTGTGGCCCTCTAGCAGAGGAGACATGAAAGCAGCAGGAAAGTTATACATTAAAAAAGGTTAACACACAAATTTAATTAAAAAATCAAGCTGTGTTAATAGGTTTTAAGAGTCTAAAAGGAGGGAGGATTAATTTAGGTCTCTGTTAATTCTGCCACATTGTCATACTCTAGAATTATAATCAGAAAATGCTCAGGTTTACATCCTGCAGCAATTTTGGTCAACATCTAGGCACTTGTCTAGTGCATGCTTCCCTGCCACTAAAAGGCCACACGCACCTAAAAGGCCACACTTTACCCAATTGAAGCAACAGGCAGTGAGGTAAGTACAATGCCATTACATGTATTGGAATGTGACTTCCATACTTGAAATAATGTAACGATACCAGCACATGGGACCTGAAGTCAGAACTTTTGGCCTCCCAGCATAGACTTCTGCCAGCTGAGCTGAAGACCATTAGGGGTTAGTGGGCTGTTATCCTCGAGCAGACTGGCTAGCAGAGAGGGGTGTGGCTGGCACATGCTTTGCTAATGCGTTACATAAGTGCCCATGTTCTGTGCTGTCTTTCATGATCATGAGTGGTCAGGGATCCTCAAGGCCAACGTCTCATTATACAAATGGCACCTTCAGCAGCATGCAGCCCCATCAGAAAGGCTGCCTGCCACTGGGTCATCAGTACTGGTATCTGGGATGTTCCTTGGAAGTCTGGCATCCAAATGTCAACTCAGCCCTAGCCTGCTTAGCTAACGGCCGCAGCAATCGGAATGAAGTATTGTTGCAGGCATGGAGGCTACACAAGATTTTGTTGGTATCTGGGCAACTGCTTCTAAAGCATTAAACCCAAAGTGGAAGGCAGGCAAGGGTTCTTTTGACTCCCAAAACAAAGGACTTCTGAGAACGCTCGCAGCTCAGAATTCAAGATTTCTTATGACTTCTGTGCTGATCCTGTCCTTCACACACACTGCAAATGTTAAAAAGATGAGCAAATGCAGTATCCAGAGTAACAGCCAGGACACGTCATATCACAAAGCCAACACACAGTTCCGCTCGGCAGCCTCCACTGAAGAAAGGTGCAGCACTCGAATAACTGGAGTGTTGCTGCTCAGGGTTTAAGATAGCATGGCACCTTGTGCAGCCTCTTCCCTGCTTGGTGCCAGCTCGCAGTGCTACTCTCTCACTTTCAAGGGCAATAAATCAATTCATGCTCCCACTTTAATCAGGAAAATTAAAAAAAAGCTTTCCTCTTAATTCCTTATGTTGTTTTTCACCAGGGCAAGTGGAAAGATAATGGGAGCTATGCACAGTCATGATGTCTGAGCACAGGATTAGGTAAATACCCTTTTAATGCAGAAGTGTAACTCTGACTTTGTTTTCACGCTGTGTGACTGTAGGACCATGTTTTTAAAAGTAGTGCAGTCGGTGAACTGTGCAAAATATACCTACTAGGCACCACGTATGTATTAGCAAACAAGTTGTTTGCACACAGAGTGGGTGGGGTGTTTCAAGACCACGTGACTGTATGCTCAGCCAGCTGGCCTGCACATGCAAATCAGGTGATTGCCTGTGCAATTGTGACAGCTGCCCTCTTGGCCAAGCGCAGTGGGACATTGAGCCAGGGACCTTAAGAGCTAAACGCATGAGCTATTACAGCTTGAGCTAAAGAGCCAAACTCTGTAGCTGAGGGCGGTAACAACTTCTATCCTCTGTGGATTGAGCACAGGGAGGGGGACACACTACCGGTTTCATACATTCAGTTGCAGGGTTTTGTGGAGGCAACACCTGCACTTTGCATAACTCACCTGTGCACAGAGCGCTCACAATGTGGCCAAGGTATTCAAAAAGCATTTTACCTAACATGTACAGGAAGGGGGTGGAAATATGTTATGCAGTTGATTATAATTTTTAAAAATCTGTTTTCAATGTTAAAATGATTGAACCAATGAATGAATAAGCCAATGAATCACCCCCGCCAGCTCTCTCAAACCCTGTAACGACATCAGGCTCGGTCTCAGAAAATGATTTTCTGCCAGATAATTCGGTCGCTAAATAAAGTTCTAGAGCTGCCTGGCTGTGATCTTTAGTCACAAAGAGGATGAGGGGGTGTCAAAGCTGAGCTGGGATGTTGAAATCTGATGGGGGAGATGATCATGAAGCCATCTGATCCTTCTATCTCCCGGGTACACAAAGAGTACAGTTGATACCAGTATAAACCCTCCTAACTTTACCCAGTATAGTATTTTTTTGGTGGTTCTTTATTTGATTACTCCATTTACAGAATGGCCTAGACCATGTGAAGACTGGTCAATGTTCTGCAGAACAGAAACCATTTAGAACCATTGTATTGGGAACAGTAGTGGATTTCACAGACCATTGATGGTAAAGTGCCTATTCATTCCTCTGGGTGTTTTCACAAGAGTGAGCAACGCAAACCATCTGAATTAAACAGCATGACTCTGTGATGAGTTCTCCCTAGTGCTTCACATACTATTACATGGAAGTAATCATCCTAACATGAAATCCACCACATCATATCCCTTGGCCAGCTCCCTCCTGAAACACCAAAGAAAAAGAATGGGATTTGTGGTCTGTGCTGAACGCTAATGAATCAAGGTACTGGCAGACCAGGAGGAAGCTTGGTTTGGAGCTGAGAACTGAAGAATGCCCTTTTGAGCCCACCCCAGCTTAACCTGGGTGAGGGGCGGAGGTTCAGCTCACGTGCCTCTGCTAATTGCAGCTGCAGTGGGTATTGCACAGGGAAAGAGGGAACTGGATGCCAACTATTTATGCAAAAAGAACAGGAGTACTTGTGGCACCTTAGAAACTAACAAATTTATTTGAGCATAAGCTTTCGTGGGCTACAGCCCACTTCATCGGATGCATGTAGTGGAAAATACACTGCATGCATCTGATGAAGTGGGCTGTAGCCCACGAAAGCTTATGCTCAAATAAATTTGTTAGTTTCTAAGGTGCCACAAGTACTCCTAGTCTGTATCAGCAAAAAAGAACAACACGGCTGCTACTCTGAAACCAGACTATGTATGGTTTTCTAGGTTACAAACAGCTCCTTAAACTCCAGGCAGAAGCGAACAGGCAGTCAGGGCAGATTGTGCAAAGAAAAAGGTAACACTCAAACTTCTTTAAGCAGCAACCATGCGACACTATAGAGTTAAGCCACTGGTGAAACACCGTGCATGGCAAGAAGGGGTTGCTCGATGAATTCTGAGAAAGGAATAGGTAGTGTTTCTGTGGCTGGGGTTACTTAAATGCTGTGGAAGGAGAAGAGGCAGGTTCAGTATACGTGACACATCTGAAAGAGCTGCTGGATAAAACTCCAGTGCCAAGAAAGGAGAGTGCTCCCTAGTTGTGCTGCACATTAGGGCTATTCTTTTTGACTCCAGCAGGGTTATGAGTAACAAACATTTTAGCCAGGAAGTTGAGTGATGCAAAACAAATTTCATAGGGCTGTTTGTGCCTCAGTTTCTCAGCATGTTCAATGGAGATGATAATACTGAGATGCTGTGATAATCAGTGTGTACAGCCCTTTCGAAATCTAAAGCATTGTTTAAATGCTAAGTGCATGGCATGTGTGCCACCTTTGTTAAAATTACTGGTTGGAGGCACTGGCTACACCTGGAATGCTGGGTATGTGTGCTATCCTTGATACTTTTGAAAGCATTTCACAAAGCTGCAAGTAACTCATCCTTTTGCTATTCCTCTCTGAAAGGAGTTGCTTAGATATGTACCCAGGCTATTCCTGCTCAATCCCCTGTTGCCTAAGACCCTGGTTTTGTGATTGACTAGGTGCATCTGCTTTCCCTAGCCTCTGCAACAGACTTGCAAAATTTCGCATTGCTTCTCTGGTCCTGTGGAGACTTGATACAAGTGTCGTCATTTGCTTTATCTAACTGGCACTAATTGAAATTTTTGTTGGCAGTCTCTGCAGAAAGGCCAAGGACTGAATAGGCCGTGGAGACTGAACACCTATTCATTCTGATTGCTGCAAAAGGCTTCTCCAATATGGGGCTGAGGCAAGTCATTGGGAGGAAAACTCGTGCTGCCGCCGTTGTCTGCAATGTAACTAATCTGTAAATAAACAGAGGACTTCTTTCCCAGGGCTGGCAAGCCAGCATCTTTTACAAGCACTAGACTCAGTTAAAAGAACAAAATCCAACCCTATTAGAGTATGTTATCAGACTATATAAGAACAGTACAGTTTGCCCAAAGTCTCCATTTATCAGATTAAGTATTAGACACATCAACAGGCTGCAACAACCTCTCAGTGACCTTAGAGTAAAAACAGCAGGTCCACAGGAACAGGCCTGACTTCAGTCCCATAATAACACATTGATTGGAGCCTTTGTTTACCCAAATTAATCACTCAACAGCCAGGGCCATACACAAGGACTCTGAGGCAACTTTGACCTTTAACCTTTTGCAGGTTTAATACAACATGCTATCTAGGACCTCTCACACATTAGGAACTTTCTAGTACAGTGCTTCTCAAGCTATCTGATGTGGGGAACTGGCAATTTTTCCCCCCAATGTGCCAGGGACCAGTGCCATATTATTATCCTATTCAACACTCTTATGAGGAAACTTGCCGCAGACCGGCAGCCAATGGCTCACGGACCGGCACCGGTCCGTGGACTACCACTTTGAGAAGCACTGTTCTAGTAGACTGTGGCGGTGTAGATTTTTGATGCATGTGGTGGAATTGTGTGAAAATTAAATTTCTTTTGGCAGCAAATCAAACTGAAGTTGTGACTGACATAACTGTAGTTGTAATTGTAATGCCCAGAGTGTGCTAGACGCTCTACACAAATACTGGAAGACACAGTCCCTGCCCCTAAGTACTTACAGTCTAATAAATCCTAAATATTCTCTTTTTTTTCTGGCCTATATGTGGTAATAGCTCATGCACTTGTATTTGGCTCAGCCTAGGACCCAATCCAATTCCCACTGAAATCAATGGGAGTCTATTGATGCTAATGGAGCTGAATCAAGACTGTAGCTATCCATGTTTCTAACACACCCTGCTAGAGCACACTGGATTATTCTGATAGGATTTGGAAGAGTCTCACAAGTAGGGATTCCTTTGCCATTTATATTCAGGAGCCAGATCTGACCCCCAATAAAGTCACCAGAAGAACTCCAATTGACTTCTGTGGGAATTGGGCCTGTCCTTAGACCCTCTTTGAACAGCATCTAAAACAGGTCAACTTTTTAATCTGGCTTAATTTGACCCTTTTGGGATCAATATGGAAGCTGTGAATGTTCTGATCGCTATTCTGTCTTTATGACAATGAATGCTCAGTCTCATGGGACACATGCCCTAGTTAATGATGGTGGATTACTGAGTCCATTCTGTCACTGAGAGGCTTTTTAATTTCCCTCTTTTTTTTATCTTCTTATAGTGTGTCCCATCCTTTACACTTTATTATTGCCGTTTTTCATGTAACATTGGATTGTAATTTTCTCCCAGCTATATACATTCTAAAAACATAATCACAGAGCAAAGGGCTGATTTTTGACAGATCTTAGTAATTGGATACAATGGAATATGGACATGACCCATATGGGTGTTTGGTTGAGCAATGAGGAGTTGTGACAGTATCTGATTAAAATATGACAATGCAAATCATTGTTGCTACCACTGTTATATAATTGCAACAAATCTTGCACAAAGTACATCAAGCAAGGGGTCTATGGAAAGGTTAAAGCAGCAAAGAATCCTGTGGCACCTTATAGACTAACAGATGTTTTTCAGCATGAGCTTTCGTGGGTGAATACCCACTTCGTTAGATGCAAGGCTGGATGGAAAGTTTGTGATTTGCTTAATATAATTATGCTATTTGTAGGCATGTATCATTGTTGTATTTGAAGTTATAAGAATTGGCTCTATACCTGTATTTCAAATATGTTTGCTCCAGGGGTAAAGTCCACAAGGTATTTAGCCTGCACATCTTGAAGGGACTATTCAAGTTAAGTGGCCCATCAAGGAACACTTAACTCACAATGGACCATGGAAGATGCCCATCCACGCCTGATGGACTTTCATATGAACAACTACAGTGTGAGTAATGGCTTCTGCTATGACTAAACAAAATCATGCATGGGCATGTGACTTGCCCATGTGACTCCAAACACCATCTTGTCACCTGTAATTTTCCACAGTGAGAACAATGGGTTTCTCTTCACCTGAGAGAAGCTATAAAAGGCCCTAGAAAGATCTCAATTTTGCCTCTTTCCTGCTTAGACCTCTGGACTATGAACTCATACTGATGGGAGCATTCTAACCAAGGGACTGAGGATCTTCCAATCATTTGGAAGCAACCAGAGACTTAAGAAGCCAGCAGTTTATTCCATCACTGCTACAAGCCTGATCTAAGAACTGTGCATTTATTGTATACATTTGATTCTTTTAACCAATTTTAACTCTCACCTTTCTTTCTTTTTATAAATAAACCTTTAGATTTTAGATACTAAAGGATTGGCAACAGCATGATTATTGGGTAAGATCTGAGTTATATATTCACCTGGGTGTGTGGCTGGTCCTCTGGGATCAGAAAAATCTCTTATTGGATGAAACTGGTTTTAAAGAACCACTCATCTTTAAGTCTAGTGTTTTTGGTGGTGATACAAGGACTGGAATACCTAAGGAAACTGCTTTTCTGACTTCTTGTTAGCTAGTGTGGTGAAACAGAAGTTTACTTTTGTTACTGGTTTATCGTATGGGAGAATAACTACCAGTTTTGAGGTGTATCTGCCCTATTTCTCAGCAGTTTGTCCTGAATTTGGTATTCTCAGTTGTGACCCACAGAAGCACGGTTACAGTAGCGTAGTTGGCAAGATCCACAGAACCAAGTCAGTTAAGCTTTGGATCAGAACCCCACACTATTCAAAATTTGAATGTTGATATTAAGAGTTTTAAATGTTAAAGATCAGTGACCATTAGCCAGAAGGCATCAGCAGAAGCCATCAAACTGCAAGCCCTGAGAGACAGCCTGTGTCTTGAACATGAACAAAGACTGGCAGAACTTTGACTGAAAGAGAAGCAAGCCTTGGCCCAGCTGGAAAAAGAAGCTGAACAGAGAGCCAAGCAAGCTGAAGAGAGAGCCAAAGCAGCGTAGAGGAGGCAAATAGAAGCTCTGCAAGCTAAGACAGAAGTGGACAAACTGAAGCTCCAAATCAAAAAAGCAATGGAAGAACAGCAGAAACTGTATCATCTTGGAAGTCCAGTTTATAACAATGTTGGTATGTTGTATGACTTTACGAAGTCTGTGTTTTAACCAATTTTGCTATGGTGAGGGAAAGGGTGTCTTTAACCTGGGGAAGGTGGAAAATAGCTGTTTGTGCAAAAAAGCTGTTTGTGAATGAAGTTTCTGAATATCTGTCTAATATCTCAGAAGTGAATCTGGAATTAGATAAAGCACAGAGAGAACTCATTGATCAGGACAGTGTTTCTCTAGAGCAGATTAAAGTCATGTTAAAGTCATAATTGAGGACAAAAAGGGTAGATTTTTTTGTGGGTGATGGATTGTTGGCAAGTGAAGCTTGTGAAAGTAAGCCTGAACAAGGTAGAAGTGATTTGTTTAAAGTAGCTCAGTATAATGTGAAGAATGGCAGTTTATCTGTTGGGAGTGGCAACATGCCTGGTAAGGAAACTGTCCCACTTTCCAAGTATATGTCTGAAAACAGCCATAGGTGCTGGGACAGAGGAAAGGATATCTCCAATTTTTGTCTGTTAAGAATAGCAGTGTCTGCTGCAAAAGGGTGTGTCTCTAGTTTTTTGTCTGTGGAGCAGACGGAAAGTGCTTCTCAGCTTATGCTACTTGAGAATTTGTCAGTTGTCCAAGTTGGTTCTGGATTTAACTAAAACCCAGGAAGGAAATGTTCCTAAGGCCTTGGCTACACTTGAGAGTTACAGCGCTGTTAGTGGCTTTATAGCGCTGTAACTCACTCCCCGTCCACACTGGCAAGGCACATACAGCGCTGTATCTCCGTGGCTACAGTGCTGCTTGTACTCCACCTCCACGAGAGGAATAAAGAGTATAGCGCTGCTGCTGCAGCGCTGGGGTGCCAGTGTAAACAGGGAATAATCTTAGTACGCTGTTACTGACCTCCGGAAGCTTCCCATAATCCTTTTAAGTGAAGGTACCGCTCTTTGTTTTGTTGCGAACTCTGGGCTCCCGAGGCTGCTTATCAAAAAAACAAACACAGCTACTGTTTGCTGTGAATGAGCAGAGGCAGGGGGCTCCCTTTGGAACGCCCTCAGCTAGTGTTTGCTTGAGGAGAGGGAGAGGGAGGGGACTTGAGGAGAGAAGCAGCACGGTGGGCGGGAGGGAGCGGGGGTCCCTTTCGGAGCGGCTGCTTATCTGGTCTGCGAGGAAAAAAACAAACAGTTGCAGTTTGCTTTTAGTGAGTGAGAGAAAGAGGGATGGGGAGGGGGTCAGAACTTGCAAGGCAGCTGCTGACACAGTGTCAGCTCCAAAAATCCACTCTCTCTCTCCCCCACACACCCTGTCACACTCCACCCCCCCCCCCCTTTGAAAAGCATGTTGCAGCCTCTTGAACGCTGGGATAGCTGCCCATAATGCACCGCTCCCAATGCCGCTGCAAATGCTGCCAATGTGGCCACAACAGTGCTCTGTCAGCTGTCAGTGTGGACAGACTGCAGCGCTTTCCCTACTCAGCTGTACGAAGACAGGTTTAACTCCCAGCGCTGTACAGCTGCAAGTGTAGCCATACCCTAAGTTTTGTGTCTGCTAGGGAGAATCCTTGTGATAGTTTCTGCAAGCAGTTTGCTGTAACTGAAGGGTGTGGAAATGATTTGATTTAAGTTAGTTTCAGTTCCTAACTGCCCGAGTCTTTCAGATGTGTATGGATCCACAGACCCAGCTGTGAGGTTTCATATGGAATGAAAATTGTCAGGGAATTTGAACAGCCCTAGGATGCCCAAGTGGCTGTGCTTGACCAGTGTTTTGGGGAGGCAATGTTGTTGGGACATGAATGTCTCCATGTTGACTCTTTAAGTAAACAGTTTGTATCTCAGTTTCAGAGGGAAGACTGTGTAGCTCAATCTACAGAGCAGGACAGTTGTGCAGTTGATCTTTTGAGAATACAGGGGATGGCAGGCAAACTCTCATCTCTAGACACTTTTTGGATAGGTCTTGTAGTCTCTTAGTGGACTTGACACCTGATTCCCTGTGGAAGCAGAGGGTGGTAATGGAAGGACAAAAAAACTTTGTCTAACATGCTAGTGAAAATGGATGGTATCTCTTTAAGACAGAATCCAGCCTTGGAATTGGTAATGGTTAAGAATCTGAAAACTAGTAAACAAGTGAGTGTCTCTGTGTTGATGCAAATTACCTAACGGGTGGGGGGAGGGGGTGAGAGAGAGAAAGACTTACCCATAGCTCTTAGCTGAAAGGACACATCTAACCAGCCAGTGAATTCTGTTAAGCAAGAGAGCTCAGGATTTGACCCTACAGGACAGGGAGGAAAGGAAAAACTTAATCCTGCAAATGGAAGCCACAGGTTAACCCTAAAGTGCCAAAACTCCGAGGGTATTGAGCTACAGAGGGAAGGGATAGCTCAGTGGTTTGAGCATTAGCCTGCTAACCCCAGGGTTGTGAGTTCAATCCTTGAGCGGGCCACTTAGGGATTTGGGGCAAAATCAGTAGTTGGTCCTGCTAGTGAAGGCAGGGGGCTGGACTCAATGACCTTTCAAGGTTCTAGGAGAATAGGATATCTCCATTAAATTAATTTAAAGGCATGGCATAACAAAAATGCTTGTAAATGTACACTTGTAATAGATTTGATATTAATGCTTGATATTAACTTTTGTGACTAATGTGTTGCTGATACCAACAACTGTAAGAATTTACAATGTGCATGGTCTTTTGGAAAAACTCTTGAACATGTTGGGAGTGATACATAAGAACTCGCTATGTGCTAGAAGCCTTTATGTTAAAAGGCCTTGGAATATGGATGTTTCACAGTTAGAGCCTGTAACCAGCCTTGAAACTGTACATAGGGCACCTAATATGCTGTATGAGAAGGGAAACTGAGGCATGCCACCATACTGCTTTCATGGCTAAATGCCAAGGTACCTACACTATGGAGAACATTAATATCTACATTGACTTGATGTTAACTGGGTTCCAAACATTTGCCAGAGCTTCATGGCAAGATCACACAAGACATGCAGGAATTATGCTGCAAGAACAGATCCAGTCCACTATTGGTCTGACTCCTTGTTAGCCAGTGTGGTGAAACAGAAGTTTACTTTTGTTGCTGGTTTGGTATATCTTATGGGAGAATAACCACCAGTTTTGTGATGTGTCAGCACTATTTCTCAGCAGTTTGTTCTGAATTTGGTATTCTCAGTTGTTACCCACTAAGGCATGGTTACAAGCGTCTGGGACAGGTCTGGCTCTAAGCACCAGCAAACCAAGCATGTGCTCGGGGTGGCACATTTTCAAGGGCAGCATTCTGGCCATCTTTTTTGTTTGTTTGTTTCCGGTGGCAAAAGCCTAGAACCGGCCCTGGCAGCAGCAGCACGTCATGTGCGGGGGGCACCCTCGGGCCTCTGCGGTTTGCGCCACGGGGGAGCAGTGCCGCACCTTGTGGCTGGGCCGGGCAGGCTCTGAGTGGGGGACACCCCACAGGGCACATGGAGCCGTCTGCAGGTGCTGCAGGGCGGCCGCAGCCTAGGCGGGGCGAAGCGGCCCGAGCCACCCAGGGACTGCAGCAGGGTGGCCAGAAGCAGCAGCAGCAGTGGGGCCATAGAACGCGGGGTGCTGCCACGCAGGGCCCGCATCCCACTCTCCAGGGCTCCGCTTTCTCTGGGGCTACCCTGACCCGGCTCCTCAGCCCCCTGCCGGGGCAGTCCCCCGGCTCTGCCTTCCTGGGTCCCGGCTGGAGGGACCCTGGGCTGAGACGCGGCCTGAGAGCCCTGCTGCTTACCCCGACCCTGCCAGTGCCGGACCGGCTGGAGGCGAGGGGGGAGCGGGCGGAGTCATCACTGGTGGGGGGGGGAGCCCAGGGCTGGGGCGGCAGGGTGTGTGTGTGGCGGGGGAAGAGAGCCTAGGGCTGGGACAGCAGGGGGTGAGAGCCCAGGACTGGGGTGGGGGTGGGGGGCAGCCAAAACTTTTTTTGCTTGGGGTGGCAAAAACCCTAGAGACGGCCCTGGTCTGGGAAATGATCATGATACAAAATATTCATGTTAATCTTTCCTTTTGTTTTCACTAGGGAAGGAGCAATAGGGGTGTGTAATGTTCTGCATAATACATCCTCTCTTCTTGCTGAGGGAGGTGAGTAAAAGTTTCATACTAGCATTGCAGTGAGTAATTGCTTTGGAAAGTGACAACTGCACCTTGAGAGGGCTGGGGGAGCAGGAAAAGCAGGTGTGAGAGGAAAGAGAATAAAATAGCCTAGTTTTTTAATATATTAATAACCCTGCAGAATGAAGCTGTTGCTTGCATGTACAGGCTCTGCTGATAGCAGAATTTGAGTGGTTTGTGCTGTGTCTCATTAGTAAACACCTTTGGGTGGAATAGAAAACGTGCTAAAAAAATCAATTCTTTACTTCCGAGCATCCTTTCAAAACCCTGTATTTTCCTAGCCCATGGTGTTATGAAGGCTAGTTTTTTATGTGTGTATGGAGTGGAGAGCAAAACTGATTGCTTTATCTTCTAGTTTATTTATGCAATAAATACAGCAGTATTATTCCAGGAGCACTTATACAGCAGTGCTCCTGGAATAATGGGAAAGATATAGTCGTATGAAGAATCCAGCAATATAGGTATTTATACTGCTGTGAGAGGCATTCTTGGCTTTGAGCAGTTCAGTGAATTCTACTATGGGGCTGCATTTTGTTATCCCTGAGGTAATGGGGTCAGGGGGAGGGAGGTTCAAAGACTGCTTATTTTGGTTATTTCAAGCCACCCTAGCAAGGGATCTGCATTTCCTGTGTTAATTAGCTTGAGCAATCACCCTCTTGTTTTTTTTCTACCTCAGCGTAAAACAAACTATTTTTTCCTCTGTTGCATCTCAAATTTCTGAAGCACACCAACCCTCTAGTATTTCCTATATTATCATATATCCAATAGGACTGTATGTTTTTAAAAGAGGGGAGTTCCACACTGGAGAAACTCTCTAGAATCTTTTCAGCTGAACTGTGAACAATTTACAGTTGCTTGCTCTGTGTTTTTCATAGTTTTTCTCACCAAACTTGTTAATGATCAAAGAGATTTATGTTTCAAACAAGGGCTTTTCACTTCTGCTCTGTGCATCTCCCTGTAGGGAGCTAGAAGGCTGAAATCTCTAACATAATAACTGACTCCATGGCGAGAGTCTTGGGTGCCAAAAAAACACGGCAACTCAGCTAATGCCCTCCTACTGTAGAGCCAAAGGTAGGTGGAAAACTCTGTGGAAGCCATGAAGATTACAATGACTGGTGGGGGAAGGCATGGTTTGCTCCTTGCAGAGCGGACAAGGGCATAGCTCTCCCAATGCAGAGATGTCTGGAGAATCTCTGGCAATATTCCATGTATCTTTGGTCATCAACTGAGGGTCAAGATATTCAGGTGGAGGTCCAGTGCATCCAAGCTGCTCCCTAAATACCCACAGCGACTAAGGATGCCATAGGCTTTTCAACAACTTATGCCAACATGTTTGGGGTGGCGATGGAGAATGACAACAAAGAAGAATCCACATGACAGAATGCAGACATCAGTTTGCACAAAAAAGTCCCTGTGGGTTTGTAGGAGGACAATAGCAAGGAGAATGGCTCTGTCCAGCTCTGCTCCTCCTTTTCCTAGCCACTCCCCTAAGACGATAGCGCCTCAAACATATAGTGTTCACGTGAAGGTGCCTCTGCAGGATTGAGGGAGGATGAAACCATAATGTATTACCCCCTTCCTCCTTCTAACCAAATCTTGGCCATTCCCTCCACAGCAAAAAGAGAGATGACAGCTAGGCCCCTCTGATTTCACTGAAGGGCAAAGGGAACACAGAACATTATGGGAAAACAATCTGGTTTTCATACACATGGCCATTTTTGTTAATATGTATATCCTTGCCATCCTTATTTAGTTAGATTCTTTTAAAAATACCTTCGTTTTTGTACAAGATCAAGAATTTTTCACCTATGCCTTAGTGTGCGTGTGTATGTATATATAATGTTTCCCTCACAACTCCTACCAGGATACTTGTAAAAATAAATTGTTTTGTTCCAGAATTGTGCCATGTTTAAACGAAAGGTAGGACAGAACCAAAGGGCCTCTCTCTACCACTCTCACATGGATATGTCACATCAGAACTTTAAATTACTAGATTCCCCTTTTCAGTCATATCTGCCACTGGTTTATTTACACCTGTTTATAAATATATACACCTATGTATCTTAAGTTACACATACCATATAATACTTTTATAAAAAGTGGTGTGAAAATTACTCACTACAATGATCTTTAAATAAAAAGATATGTAAAGTGCCAGATACAATCCTTTTAAAAACATGTTCTAATTAAAACAAGAGCATTGGCCTACATCTGCCGAAACCACACAAGCTGGAGGCTCTTGGGCACGTCCCCTAGTTCTTCAATTTCAAGCCTAAAGGCTTCAGAAACTGTGGCAAAGGCAGATTTTCCAGTGCCTCTGGGAATTGTTCAGGTGGAATGCTCCTGATTAAGACACGCATAGCCGTGATGAACAGAGATGTAGGAGTTAAACCTGCCAGCCACTGGAATCTGTTCTCTCCCAAACGATCCTGCCAGGGCTGGTGATTGTCCAGCAGTTGCTGTTTCATTGAAAACTGGAGTTCCTGAGGCATGAAGAGGAAAAGGGAGTCTAGCAAGAGGAGCTTGGTGCACATGTTAACTGCTGGGGTCTGAGAAATCTGCTGGAGCAAGATGTCCAAAGGGGTATTCCCATTGCAGTCACATAAGCAGGGGGATGCCCCATGACCCAGCACTAGAAGCAAACATTCGGGTCTCAACAGTTCACAGGCCACATGCAAGACAGTTTTGCTGCCTTCCACGCGACTGCATCCCCTGCGGTCCAAGTAGCTGGCTCTCTCTCTCTCTGGAAAGCCTCTGATGGCTTTCAGTATTCTGAAGAGGATGTGGGTCCGGTTGTAGCGAACGGCCATGGCCAGGTGAGGAGCTGATGACTGGCAGCAGCTGAAGTTTTGGCTGGGTATGGCCAGGGCGCTCTGAGGAAACTTATTCAGTAGGTACTGAGCATAAGGTTGGTGATTGTGCACCAGGGCATAGAGAAGAGCCTCAGAGGGAGAATAGGTGCTCACCTTTCCGCCTTCCTCCCAGTGAAAGGCCTCCATTGTTCTTATGTCCTCCAGAAGCCACACAGGCAGCAGGTCCCTCACTGCCTGGTAAAAGGCGAAGGAGGATTTCTTACATTGCTTTTGGGACTGGGAATTGTAGCTGCTGTAGCTGTTCAGCCATTTGACGTTCCAAGGCATCGCTGAGCTTGGGTTTCAGGAGGGGCTTGTCCCCACTTCGTTGTCAAAATGCCTCATTAGGTCCAAGACCTATGGAAACACTTCCCAAAAAAACAAACCAAAAATGCAATTTAATGATTGGTAGTGAGTCAGTCACTCCCCCTCCCCTGTGAACCTGGTGGCAGCACAGTAACACACACCTCTTCCCAGCAAAGCCCTGTTCTTTTTTTTTTTTTCCTTTTCCAACTCTGGTTGTGCTTTTAATCACAGTTCATTTCTAACTTTTATGTAGAGGGCAGGACTGATTCAGATTTATCAGTTCAGCAAACTGAACTACCACTCTGGTCCAAACTGAAATGTTCTTTCTCAAGGCTACAGAGGTCTCCTCACAGTCACTGTCCTGTTTAAACTGCCTTGAGGAATTTTTCAAGCTGGTAGGTAGGGTCTGTGTCTAATGATTCACTTTGGTATCCAAGAGGCTAAGACAGTGCCTTTCCTTGTAAAGAAGGCTTATGTTTTGCCACCCTGAGAAAGATACTAAGTGGAAAGAACTGTGCTGGGGTTGCTCTAGCTTTGTACATTTTTGACTCAGGAGGGCACATATTTTCAATAATATACAAAATGGCAGAGATGCACTAACCCCCCTCGCCTTTGTCTGAATTATAGGCAAACAAAGCAAGGGCAAGATAGGAAGTCTAGAGTTGGAATCACAAGCAAACAAATCCACTTTAACAAGAAATGCAATATGCTGATAAATCTGACTGAGAAATTTCAGCCCATCACAGGCTAATATAAATTATAATTTTATAAAGTCTCCATCTCCCTAACTCACCGTCCGTAACGCAGCTCCCTAGGCCCTGTCCCCCACTCACCCTCATAACTCAGCTCCCTGTGCCCTATCCCCCAATCTCCCCCCACTCCCCCTGTAACCCGGCTCCCTGTTCCCAAATCTCCCCCCCGGCCACTCACCCCCTTAACTCAGCTCCCTGTGCCCCATCCCCAAATCTCCCCCCACTCACCCTCATAACCCGGCTCCCTATTCCCCATCTCCAAATCTCCCCCCCATTCATCCCTGTAACCCAGCTCCCTGTGGCCCATCCCCAAATCTCCCCCACTCACCCCCGTAACCCAGCTCCCCAAATCTCCCCCACTCACCCTCATAACCCAGCTCCCTGTTCCCCATCCCTAAATCTCCCCCCGTCACCCTGCTCCCTGGGCCTCGTCCCCAAATCTCCCCCCACTCACCCAGCTCCGATACCCTCCCCTCCCCAAGGTGCCTTTCCCTGTCCCCTCGTCTCCTCTCTCCGCAGGGGACACCGGTAGCGGGGCACGGCGCGCAGGGGCCGGCGCAGCGAGCCCAGGCAGCCGCGGGGGCGGGGGCGGGGGGGGGCCGTGGCTCGGCGCTCACCTCTGGCTGCGCGCAGGGCAGCGGCGCCCTCCCGGGGGCGGGCAGGCTTCTCGCTGCACCCGCTCTGCCGGGCCGCTGCCCAGCCCCGGTTTCCAGGCGCTGCTGGGGCTTCAGTGAATGAGCAGGGGCGGCGCTTCGCGGGAGCCCCCGGAACGGCGGCCGCTCCCCCTGGGGCTCGCGCTCCGTCCCGCTCGGCTCTGGCCGCGCCGGGTCCTCGCCGCCTCTGCCTGGCTCTAAGGCGGGAGGGACGGCGGGCGGCAGCAGCAGCCAAACCTCCGCTCCCGCCTCTGGGCTCTTTTATCCCCCCCACGCCAGCCGGCTGAAGGTCAGTCAGGACCGGGGAACTGTCCAGCGCCCTCTGATTGGTGGCAACCGGGTCCCCCAGCTGGCTATTGGCTGCCCCGGGAGGATGGGGCCCTGCACCATTGTTTGCGTCAGGCCAGGCAAAGTTCCAAGAAACTTGTCGGGCGGCTTTTTGTACGGCGAGGGGTGGGGGAGCGGGAGGGCTCGTGCCGGGGCCGGGCCGAGTGTCTCTGTCGTCCAGAGCGAGCGCAGCTGAGCGGGGCCAGCCAAATCCCTCCCCCGCCCTCTCCCCTCCGTAACGCTTTCTTGCGAGGCTTGGGACGGGCGAGCGCCAGGGGGCAGGGCAGGGCTGGGTCTCTGTGCAGGGGGTGTCTGGCTCCCCCTCTTCTCGCTCTGACAAAGTCGGGTTTGCTCTTTAAGGCACTCACGTGGTGAGTTAGGGGGAAGGAAGCGCCTATTAATCCATCCCCCTGCAGGGGCACGAGAGGGTCCCCAAAGGGGACGGAGGAAATAGCTGAATGTGCCCTCCCTCCCGGCTGCAGCCTCCCAAGGCCATGATCCTGTGAGGCAGGCAGTGCACCAAGGGGCAGGACCACAGGTTAGAAAGGAAATAGCATGGAGCCCAGAGTTGCTCCAGGCAGGAAGTTGGGCAGGTGGCCTAGAGAGGAGGCAAGCCAGCAGCATAAGGATGTCAGGAGTACAGAGAGGGGAAGGATCAGCCATGGGAGGAGGCAGGGAGATCTGCTCACTGGGGAGAGAGAGGAAACCCTTACTTGGTTTCCATCAAGAGCATTGTCCTGAAGCTTGGAAACTCCCTTGCTGCTTATTTCTTTCCCCATCAGAAGTCAAAAGGCTCTGTTTGACAGCTAGTTGCTGGGGCAGTGTTATAAACAAAGGCTGAGGCTGGGCACTTTTGGTGGGGAACCAGCAGCAGCAGCAGAGGAACTCAAACAAACAGAAATATTTCTAAAGACAATGTTTATCTGTGCTTTCGAGGAGAGGTCAGCAGCAGCTCACAGCAGCCAAATAACACAGCCTAGGATTGGCACTATACTATTCATGTTATATAATTCACTCCCAGCTGCTATACACAGTTTAACCCCGGGGTCTCAAACTCAAATGACCACAAGGGCCACATGAGGACTAGTACATTGGCCCGAGGGCCGCATTACTGACACCTCCCCACCCCCTGCTGCCGTCAGCCCTGCCCCCACTCCACCCCTCCCCTGCCCCCATTCCAACCCCTTCCCCGAAATCCCCACCCCAACTCCACCCCCTCCCTGCCCCCAGGGGGGGCAGGAGGGGTGTGGGGTGTGGCAGGGGCTCAGGGCAGGGAGTTGGGGTGTGGGATGCAGGAGGGATGAGCAGGGCCACCCGGGGGGGGCAAGTGGGGCAATTTGCCCCAGGCCCCGGGCCCCGCAGGGGCCTCCAAGAGAGTTTTTTGGGGCCCCTGGAGCAAGGTCCTTCACAAGCTCTGGGGGCCCCGGAAAACTCTCGTGGAGGCCGGGCCCCTGGAGCTTCTTCCGCTCTGGGTCTTCGGCAACAGGAGGTCCTTCCGCTTCTGGACCCGCCACCGAAGTGGCGGCGAGGGCCCCAGGCCCCCTGAATTCTCTGGGCGGCCCTGGGGATGAGGGGTGCAGCAGGGGGCTCAGGGCAGGGAGTTGGGGTGTGGGGTGCAGGAGGGGTGAGGGACGTGGCAGGGGGTCAGGGCAGGGGATCGGAGTGCAGGAGGGGTGCGGCGGGGGCTCAGGTCAGTGGGTTGGGGTGCGGCAGGGGGCTCAGGGCAGTGGGTTGGGGTGCAGGAGGGGTGCGGGTTGCGGCAGGGGGTTCCGGGCAGGGGTCAGGTGCAGAGTGCGGCTGGTGGAACAAGGAAGGGGGGTGGGGTGCGGCAGGGGGTTCAGGGCAGGGGGGTTGGGTGCAGGGTGTGGCAGGGGGTTGGGGTGCGGCAGGGGGCTCAGGGCAGTGGGTTGGGGTGCAGAAGGGGTGTGGCAGGGGGTCGGGGTGTGGCAAGGGGCTCAGGGCAGGGAGTTTGACTGCAGGAGGGGCTCGGGGGGCAGGCTGTGGCCCAGCATGCACCGGGGGCAGGGCAGGATCCCTGCCTGCCCTGCCCCAACGCCGCTCCACTCCGGGAAGCGGCTGGAACGTGGTGGAGCAAGGGCACAGGGGTGTGTGTTGCTGTTGCTTCAGGCACTGCGCATCTCCCATTGGCCGGGAATGGGGAACCGTGACCAATGGGAGCTGCTGGGGGTGGTGCCTGAAGCAACATCAACACACACCCCTGCGCCTCTCTTCCCCCATGTTCTTTCCGCTTCCTGTGCGCCGGGCCAGAGCCGCTCTAGGTAAACGCTGGGGGAGGGTGGGTGGGGGGCCACGAGGACCTCGTGGGCCACAGAAAATAACCTCGCGGGCGGCCTGCAGGCCGTGTGTTTGAGACCCTTGGTTTAACCAAAGGAACAAGAAATCTCAAAGCCCCACCCAGTGACAGACAGCACACTGCCAAATGACAGCTATCATTATTATTTGTACTAGTAGCACTTAGAGACTCAGCCATATTATATATGGCTATATATAGGCTCAGGGCTCATTGTGCTAGGCGCTGCACCTATATATAGCAAGAGACCATCCCTGCCCTGAAGAACTTACAATCTACATAGGCAAGACAGCCAGGGGAAGTATCATTATACAGATGGGAAATTGGCAGCCAGAGAGATTAATGACTTGTCCCAGAGCCAGGAACTGAACTTAAAACTCCTGTGTCCCAGTCCAGTGCTTTACCCACAGAAGCCTCTCTGCAAGCCATTTCCCTCACCAAAAAATTTGATTTTGGTTACACTGGGTATTTTTATACTACCTTTGCAGCTCCAGTCTGGCTAATGTATAAAGATTCCAGCAGGTATAGGCTTAAACAAAAATCCCACATCCAGACATCCTGGAGCTGTAAGGGCTTTTGGGTAAGGATCCAAGCTTTGCTGGGACTTGGGCCTAGGTCTGGTCTCCATTATGGAGTTTGATAAATGCTCAGTGGCCAATGTCCTATCCACTTGAATGCAAAGACTATTATAAAGCCTATATTGTCAGGCAATTTTCAAAACTGAAGTATGCAAAGGGTTTATTTTCCCCTAGAAACCGATGTTAAACTTTAACAATGTTCAACATGGTCGTTTATAATGGTCAATTTCATGGTATTGGTTTTAATGATATAGAATGCCATCTCCTTAATTCAATCACTGGTTAATTTGATCCCCCATTCAGTTGGATCATAACCTCAGGAACCGAATCATTTATATTAAAAGAATAACACATCTCTCCAACCTTTATTTGGATCAATTTCAATCACTTTGCACAGGTTTTATTAAATCAATAGCTATAGAAAATTGCCATTTAGCAAAGAGCCAAAATTTTGAATGAGATGGAAGAAAAAAAGTATCCCAAGAAAGGCACATGGTAATAAAAGATTACCATAACTAAGGCCAGGTCTACGCTATACATTTACATAGGTATAACTAAATCACTCTAGGGTGTGAAAAATCCACATCCCTGATGGACACAGTTATACCAACCTAACTCCGAGCATAGGCAGAACTTTGTCAATGGGAGAACTTTTCTCATTGACCAAGCTATCGCCTCTCATAGAGGCGGATTAACTACACTGACAGACGAAGCTCTCCCGTTGGCACAGTAGTGTCTTCACTGAAGTGCTACAGCGACGCAGCTGCTCTGGTGCAACTGCGCAGCATTTTAAATGTAGACCTGCCCTAAGAATTGTAAAAAACGACAAAGAGTCCTGTGGCACCTTATAGACTAAAAGACGTATTGGAGCATAAGCTTTTGTGGGTGAATACCCTCTTCGCCAGACACATGTCTTCGTCACACATAAGAGTTGTGTTATTCCAATTTAGTTACACTGATGCTATAATCACTGTCATGCTATGGAACCTGAGATAAGCACCAAATGATCATCTATGTAACAAGATCAGCTACTTAATTCAAAGTGATAAAAATAGGCTAGACTGAAATAACAAGGCAGTGTATGTGTGTGTAAAATATATATTTAACAAATGGATATCATGGATATCATGGTTTGTCATTACAGCTGGGCAAACTATTTGCAATAAACAAATTTGTTCAGCAAACTTAGCTTTCTTTCCTGTCTGAGCATGATCAACCAATAGAGTGCAATTTATAATAATATGTTCATTATTCAAAGTAATTGGACAAATACTTTATGCAAACAGATAGCCTATGGATTGCTTACAAACTGTTCTCGCTGAGGCTTCGGGTATTCAACAGTTTCAATTCAATATTTCAGCGGTGTGACTGGACACCAAAGTCACATGGTATTGTTTCTTTTCCCCACCTGAGTGGATGGCTTGTCCTTTATAAAGCATCCCAGCTTCTGATCAAAATATATTTGTTTTTATTACAAAGCAAATTTTGTTCAGTCACAAAACATATCTCTTGCCCATGGGCTCAAATTTGCTTTCCACAAACAAAACCTTTGTGAAAAAATGAGATGGGAACATGGTACACCTAGTTCATGGGAGCCGGAAGGACTGCAAAAGTGGAGGAGGGGAGGAAGCAACCAAAAGGGGCCAAACCTGAGTAGCATTATGATCCCATGTGTCAGATGGCAACACCACTCACTCAAATTTGGCCCAGCCCCCCTTCAATCATGACAGAGGGCCGACTGGGCCAAATTTCAGTGAGTTGCATTATGTCCTGGTACATGGGGTAGCAACACCACTCACTTACATTCACTCAAATTTGGCCTAGTCACCCCTCCGTCATGCCAGCAGGGATGAGGCTACACTGTTATGCCACCCAGCTCCAATCAGGGCCAGAGGAAGGGCTGGTCCCCCTGTTGCACCCCTTCCAAGTTCAAGTTCTCAAAAGTGAGGGGGCATGGACCCCTTTGTTTAAAAAAATGGGGAAATGGCCCTTTGCCCCTTCCCCTCCAGCACTCATGCCCTAGTTGTCAGTATGTTGTACACCAGAGCCACTTACACCATTGTGGCAACAACAGAGATAGAACTCAGATCATCCTGCTTCAAAAGCAGAGGCAGTTTGCCTGATTGCCTATGACACACAGTTGATCACTTCTGATTCCATCTAGCAGAGGGAAGTGATACACATTTACATTAGGCAACTCATAATATATATAATTTCAAAATTGCTCAAAATAAAGGATGTAGGTTTAGCTATTTTAAAATAGTTATCATTTTGATCCTGAGCTTTTGTTCAAATTAACCAGTGACTGAATTAATAGGATTAAATTGAAATGTAAGTGCAATGTAATTAGCAGGAAGTGTATTATATACAAAATTGAATACAAGTTATGAAAGATACTCTGTGCCTCCTGAGATTCCAGGAAATGCAATGGATCCAATATGATCCCAAGACTATGAATAAGCTTAGCAGAATTCAATTTTTGTTATAATTTTGGCAGATATCATTTATTTTTAAACATTTAAACATTTTCATCTATTTAAATTTCCGTAGTTGTACCAGATTATGAGTTTTAAGCATTTTTTCAATGTTTATCTATTTCAATTTTCACAGTTACGAGAAATTGTCTGTAGTGAGTGCTAGACAATAATTGTTTAATCACAGCAGATTTTGAGATTCAAAAAGTTTTATAATGATTAAAACGCAAATTGTTAACATCACATGTCAAAATATATAAAATAAATAACCTTAAATCAAATTCTAATAAGTTCTCAAGCAGCAGTTTTCTTACTTTGCCAATTTGTACATTTTGACTATCATCAATGGAAATGTTTTCATTGATTTGTGTGTGTACAGTGAAACTGATATTTACCAGTGTTTACTGATAAAATCTAATCCTTTCAAGTCTAACTATGACCCATATTGGGTAACTTCTGAATATATGCTTCCAGTACAAGGCATCTCACTTCTGTATATCTCCCTCCCTTTGAATAGCTGTACTTTTGTTCATTTTCTCTCAGATATATTAGCTTGCATTTTTATATTGGAAATCTTAGGACATTATCTCCTACCCAACATTTCTAACTTCTCTAGCTCCCATTTTATTATATATCTATGTTACAGTGTTGTTAGCATACTGTGCACCTCACATACATCTTGGAATTGACATTCTATGGGCAGAGAAGCCCCACCAAAATCAAATGAGTTATGATTTCAGTGTTGCTCTCCTAGCTGCACAGTAGTTCAGAATATGGACAATAAAAGGAGCAGTTGTTTTTGGCAAGCTTATGTTGCTCATATGGTTTAGGGGGAGGGCATACAGAATGTAATTATCTGTTTCTGCCTGCATTTCAGTCTGGTTTAATAAACTGAAAGCCATGAAGAAATGGGATGTTACATCACAAACTTGGCAATACTTCCTCAAGTGTACAATTCATCTATTTAATGTGGGGAAAGAGCTGGAAACACCTACAATTTATATAGTAACAAATAGAACCAGTGCTTCCCAGGCTATGACCTCTCTGGCAGCCTGAGAAGGACAGAGAAATCCCATCTGCCATCAGCAACCGCACTAGCCAAATAAGGAATGGCATTAACAGGCTCCAAGAGGACAGGGGAATCTTATCAAGTTCTCCTGGACTGCAACACAGAGAAACTTGAGGTCAAACGAGCAGAGCAAAAGCAGGAAGCACCCCATAATCCTCCTTCGAGGGCAAGGAGGGAAAATAATTCCACAAGAGCAACAATAATGCTGGTAACCAAATATGAAGCCCAAGTCCCAGCTGTGCCGCCCAACTAAAGCATGTAACTTAGCTTGGAGGGGCCCCCTGTGGCATGGGATCCCGGGTGATTGCCCTGCTTGCCACCCCCTAATGCCAGCCCTGCACTTGCAACCCCCTAAACCCATCCTGTGACCCCCGGGGGTTGCGACCCCAAGGTTGAGAAACACTAATCTAGAGAAACAAGAAATGGGAGAGGCCAAATCTTAATAATTGTCTCACTTAATGCCAGTTTAGGGATGTGACTAGGGTTGCCAGGTGTCTGGTTTTTGACTGGAAAGTCCAGTTTTAAGGAGATCTGTAGTCTCAGGTCAGAAATATTGACTGAACACTGAAAAGCTGGTTACTGCAGTTTTCCAGGGTTATAGCTTGGGCAGGGCAAGAGGGGCAGTTGCCCCAAGTGCAGAGTTGGCAAGGGGGCGCAAAAATGGGTGGCACAGGATTGGGCCCAGTGGCCTCAGCCAGAGCCCAGGGCAGAGCAGCTGGGCAGGAGTGGGGAGCATGGGAAGGGGGTGCTTTTGGTTCCGCTCTTCCCCAGTCCCCAAAGCGGGGCTGGCTTGGCTGCTGCTGTGGGCCTGGAGGAGCCACCACTGGGGTAAGAGAGCGGGGCCTGGCCCCATGCTTCCCACTGGTCGGGAGGATCCCTGGGTGGAGCTGAGTGGCCCAGGCAATTTTGACCATAGCTGTAGTGCAAGGGTGCCAGAACAGTGTGGGCCAGGGGCCTTGGCCCCATCACTTTTTACCTGCCTTAAGAGCGAGCAGGGAGGGCGGGGGGTGGGAGGCACTGGGTCATCAACCCTCATCAGCACCTGCTCAGCCGGGGCCACCTACCTGCATCTCATAGGCAGGCAGGCTCTGCATCAGGCTTCAGCTCCCAGCCCTGGCGCTGTGGGCAGCAGGTGAGTAGTCCCCTTCCAGGCAAAGGAAGCACAGCTTGGGGTGGGAGGGGGAGAAGGATGTGGGAGAGGGGAGGATCAAGGGAAGAGGCGGAGCAGGGATGGAACCTTGGGGAAACAGGCAGAGCGGGGGCGGGGCCTCAGGAAGAGGCAGAGCAGGGGGATGCAGGAGGTTCCAGTGCCCCTGATATAGTGTCTGGTTTTAAGAAATTGGAAAGCTGGCAAACCTAGATGTGACTTCCACTATAAAGCAGACTGAGGGAGAACCTGAAAACAGTCTGCAATTATGTTAAGGGCTGTTATAAAGAGGACATTGATCAATAGTTCTCCATGTCCACTGAAGTTAGGACAAGAAATCATAGAACCACAGGACTGGAAGAGACCTTGAGAGGTCATCTAGTCCAGTCCCCTGCCTCATGGTACGACTAAGTATTATCTAGACCATTCCTGACAGGTGTTTGTCTAACCTGCTCTTAAAAATCTTCAATGATGGAGATTCCACAACCTCCCTAGACTATTTATTCCAGTGCTTAACCACCCTGACAGTTAGGAAGTTTTTCCTAATGTCCAATCTAAACCGCGCTTGCTGCAATTTAAGCCCATTGCTTCTTGTCCTATCCTCAGAAGTTAAAAAAAACAATTGTTCTCCCTCCTCCTTGTAACAACCTTTTATGTACTTGAAAACTGTTATCATGTCCCCTCTCAGTCTTCTCCTCTCCAGACTAAACAACTGTAATTTTTTCTAGCTTCCCTTATAGGTCATGTTTTCTAGACCTTTAATCATTTTTGCCACACTTCTCTGGACTCTCTCCAATTTGTTCACATCCTTCCCAAAATGTGGTGCCCAGAACTGGATACAATACTCCAGTTGAGGACTAATCAGCGCAGAGTAGAGGGGAAGAATTACTTCTCAGGTCTTGCTTACAACACTCCTGCTAATGCATCCCAGAATGATGTTCGCTTTTTTTGCAACAGTGTTACACTGCTCATTCATATTTAGCTTATGAATCCCAGATCCCTTTAGGCAGTACTCCTTCCTACGCAGTCATTTCCCATTTTGTATGTGTGCAACTGATTGTTCCTTCCTAAGTGAAGTACTTTGCATTTGTCCTTATTGAATTTCATCCTATTTACTTCAGATCATTTCTCCAGTTTGTCCAGATCATTTTGAATTTTAATCTTATCCTACCAAACCACTTGCAACCCCTCCCAGCTTGGTATCATCCGCAAACTTTATTAGTGTACTCTGTATGCCATTATCTAAATAATTGATGAAGATATTGAACAGAACTGGACCCAGATCTGATCCCTGTGGGTCCCAACTCATTACGTCCTTCCAGCTTGACTGTGAACCACAGATAACTAATCTCTGGGAACAGTTTTCCTACCAGTTTTGTACCCACCTTATAGTAGTTCCATCTAGGTTGCATTTCCCTAGTTTGTTTATGAGAAGGTCTTGCGAGACAGTATCAAAAGATTTACTAAAGTCAAGATATACCATCTATCACTTCCCCCCATCCACAAGACTTGTTACTCTGTCAAAGAAAGCTATCAGGTTGGTTTTACATGATTTCTTCTTGACTTAATCCATGCTGACTGTTACTTATCACCTTATTATCTTCTAAATGTATGTAAATTGATAGCTTAATTATTTGCTCCATTATCTTTCTGGGTACAGAAATTAAGCTGACTGGTCTGTAATTCCCCGGGTTGTCCTTATTTCCCTTTTTATAGATTGGCACTATATTTGTCTTTTTCCAGTCCTCTGGAATCTTTCCCATCTTCCATGACTTTTGAAAGATAATCCCTAATAGCTCAGATATCTCCTCAGTCAGCTCCTTGAATATTCTAGGATGAATTCCATCAGGCTCTGGTGACTTGAAGACATCTAACTGGTCTAAGTAGTTTTTAACTTGTTCTTTCCCTATTTTAGCCTCTTCTGATCCTACCTCATTTTCACTGACATTCACTATGTTAGACATCCAGTCACCACCAAGCTTCTTGGTGAAAACCGAAACAAATAAGTCATTAATCACCTCTGCCATTTTCACGTTTTCTGTTATTATTTCCCCTCCCCCCATTAAGTAATGGGCCTACCCTATCCTGGATCTTCCTCTTGCTTCTAATGTATTTGTAGAATGTTTTCTTGTTATCCTTTATGTCTCTAGCTAGTTTGATCTTGTTTTGTGCCTTGGCCTTCTAATTTTGTCCCTACATACTTGTGTTATTTGTTTATATTGATCCCTTGTAATTTGACCTAGTTTTCACTTTTTGTAGAACTCTTTTTTATTTTTAGATCATTGAAGATCTCCTGGTTAAGCCAGGGTGGTCTCTTACCACACTTCCTATCTTTCCTATGAAGTGGGATAGTTTGCTCTTGTGCCTTAATAATGTCTCTTTGAAAAACCTGCCAACTGTCTTCAATTGTTTTTCCCCTTAGACTTGCTTCCCATGGGATCTTACCTACCAACTCCCTGAGTTTGCTAAAGTCTGCCTTCTTGAAATCCATTGTCTTTATTGTGTTGTTCTCCCTCCTACCATTCCTTAGAATCATGATCTCTACCATTTCATGATCACTTTCACCCAAGCTGCCTTCCACTTTCAGATTCTCAACCAGTTCCTCCCTATTTGTCAAATCAAATCTAGAACAGCCTCTCCCCTAGTAGCTTTCTCCACCTTCTGAAATAAAAAATTGTCTCCAATACATTCCAAGAACTTATGGGATAATGTGTGCCCTGCTGTGTTATTTTCCCAACAGATGTCTGAGTAATTGAAATCCCCCATCACCACCAAGTCTTGTGCTTTGGATGATTTTATTAGTTGTTTAAAAAAAGCCTCATCCACCTCTTCTTCCTGGTTAGGTGGTCTGTAATAGATCCTACCATGACATCACTCTTGTTTTTACCCCTTTTATCTTTACCCAGAGACTGTCAACATGTCTGCTTCCAACTTGTATCTCAACCTCAATGCAAGCATATACATCTTTGCTATACAAGGCAATAACTCTTTTTTTTCTCCTGCTTGTCCTTCCTGAACAAGCTGTACCTTTTTATACCAATATTCCAGTCATGCGTATTATCCCACCAGATTTCTGTGATGCCAACTATGTCATAGTTGTGTTTATTTACTAGTATTTCATCAGTTTAATCTGCAGCAAGGGAGAGTTAGGTTAGATATTAGGGAAAACTTTCTAACTATAAGGAGAGTTAAGCACTGGAATAGGTAACCATAGGAGGTTGTGGAATCCCCTTCTGTGAAGGTTTTTAAGAACAGGTTAGATAAACACCTGTCAGGATGGTTTAGGTTTACTTGGTCCCAGAGGTGACATGTGGTGGGGGCATGCAGGGTCACATGCCCCCCAGATTTGCTGGTTGGCTTGTACTGAACATGCTCACATGGACTAAGCATGTGCAGTAACAGGGGTGCTGGAACCATTTTTATGGTGGGGGTGCTGAGAGCCATTGAACCAAACTAAACCCTGTATATAATGGAAACCACCCCCAGCACCCCTAGTTCCAGCACCTATGTGCAGTAACATCTGCTGAAGCCACTGCTCTCACTCTGCCCCCTCCCCCACTACCAGCAGTTATGGGTTGTCTCTGCTTGGTCCTGCGAGGGGGCTGAACTAGATGACCTTTTGTGGTGCCTTCCAGCCTGACACTATGATTCTATTTTAGTAACGTGGTGTTCTTTTCCGTGCCTTAGGAGATACTGTGATTGAAAACAAGCAAAATAATCACAGTTAACTATGACAGTTTTAATGTTAAACGAACAAAAATAAAAGCAAAACAAACGCAAATAAATAAACAATGGTCACCTCAGTTACAATCTCTTTTCTATGTCTGTACGTGGAGAGCTTTTAACAGAGATGACCCCCTTGAGAGAAGGTGTATCTCGGGGGGGTGCTCTTCTCTAGATAAGTCAAGAGCAAAGTATATTATTTTCAAAATCAGTAGTGAGTCCTGTCGCAGTGTATCATAGATAACTAAAACAGTCTGTAGATGGGCAAAGGCATCTTGTTTAAGGGTAGGTGTGTCCTATTTGGTTTATTATGGATAACCTAACCATTTATAAATGGGAAAAGGTGAGCAACCTTAACTAAGTCTTACGAAACCAAAGAGAAAGTATTAAAATTACATTACTTAAAACAAGCTATTCAAGGAGCTGTCTTGAAATGGGCAAATTAATGAATATTAATATTCAAATTAAATCTGCTATTTCTCTGTTTTTCAAGGTTAGTGTATGTCTTCTCTCCAGGAATACGTGTCTGAACCATTGTGGCGTTGCGGAGAAGCGGTTATTGTCTTAAATTACAATAGCACTTCAAGATCCCATTACATTTTTGACAAGAAAAATTGAAATTGGACTGTGCTTTGGCAAACTTCCTCTCACCCAGAATGGTGACGTCTTGGTGATAGCAGTATGCGGCAGAAGCAGTGCTGTACTGGAAGGTTGTTCTTCTTGATGGTGTAGGGTGGCTCCTCTGTTTTCTTTATGCAGTTTGCTTGCTTGAAAGAGATAAGATGTACAGGCCCAGGCAAGATCAGACTGTTGAGACAGGACTGCCTTTGAAGTTGGGAAATAGGAGCAAAGTGTGCTGCTTGCTTAATTCGGAGATATTTATACTCTTCTTTCTTGGTTTCACTGGTGGTGCAAGACACGCCTCTGTTAGGCCTTGTCTAGGTTTAACTATTAACTGCTTATCCTTTCAGGGTATGCCTACCCAGCTGGCGGGAATGAGCCTCCTAGCCAGGGGTGACAGAGTTGGGCTAGCCGGGATCACGCTAGTGCTCTAAAAATAGCTGTATAGACAGCACTTTGAAGCCCAACCCCCTCCCTAGCCTTCAGCGCCTGAGCTCCCGCCTGAGCCACAACTTCAAAGCACTGTCCACACAGCTACTTTTAGAGTGCTTGCCCTGCTAGCCTGAGTCTATTGACCAGGGCTGTGTAGACATACTCTCCTTGGCTTAAGACCTTCCTGGGATGGTGGCACCTTCAGCTCACGAATGAGCAATCTATTTCCATATTCCACAGGGCGGTAACGGTCTTTATTCTTGTGGAGGAAACTAACTCTCAGAACATCTTTAAAGTTTAGTGTTTTAACTCTTTCTTGTATTTAGTCGATTTTCCGAGAAATTCTATTTGTGTTTAATAGGAGTTGAAATTTGGATTCAGGTAAGTCCAGTCCAAACAGCCTTATTTTTTATATGAAATCCTTTTAGCTTTAAAATAGTTTTTTAAAAAAATGTACATGATTCTTAAAGAAGGTCTTTAGCTTAAATAGTCCTCAAAGAAGGCATTGATTTTTTTACAGTTCTTGGGGAGGTAGCTCTTTTTAGCCAGAAAGTAGTTCAAGCATCACCAGATAACTAATTAATGCCCATAAATATTCTATTCTTAAATGCTTCTTATGTAAGTAACCAGGATATTAAATGACATTACTATATTTGTGCACAAAACATCTTGCTATTTATATAGCAGTGGTATCAGGCAGTTATCAGGAGGCTTGCATATAAATAAATACAAAAACGTTTGCAAATAAACGCTTCCTAAGTACGTGTGTTTTCCTTAAAGTTACACATTGACCTTAGAGGGCTTATACAAGGAATCAGTTTCTAGTAAGCATATCCTAGAATTCTTTGTGTGTGTTTGAAACAGTTTTTTTTTCATTATGAAGAGAGAAAGGGGTGGGAAGGGAGAGCAAGGAGACTTTTCTTTCTGCTTTTTGTGGCCCTAACAAACCACCAGCTTATATACCACCTCTCTTCAAGATGGAAGAAGAATATCTTCACAGTCCATTACAAGGGGCAAGTGTCTGGCTCTTTGAGAAGGCGCTCCTGTTGGGTGTCTGCCTTTTAACTAAACAGTACTCAAGATTACAATCTACAGTAGCCTGTCCCACAATTCATAATTAAAAACACCCACTAAACACTCTGTACAAAACGCAAATCACAATAACGTATGTTCAAAACTCTCTAACATTATAAAAAGTAAATAATGTAAATTAATATAACAAAAAAGTTATGAAACTGCATTCCAGACTCTGCAATTGGACCTGGAGGTGAGAGATACAGATTTATGGGCAAGGACGAGGTATTCTCCTTGAAGCTTCTTGTGCCTGTCACTTATTAGGAAAAAGCAGACATTTCCTGTTTCTGTAACTAGCCTGAATACTTCATTTAATAAAACAAGCAACTAAAATCAAATATATAAACTCTCATTTTCCATGCACCACATTTATACAAGTATTCAAATTTAATAACAACGCAGGCAAGTTTAGAATAACTTAACATTATAGAATAAATTAAAATAATTTTATTAACTATTGTTGCATCACTATTGAGGATTATCATCTACATGCTGTATATTTTTATTCCAGGTGGCTTACTGGTAATAATTATTAAATATTACAACTCTATATCACCTTCCATTCAAAGATCTCATGTCACTTTATAAAAAAACTAAAAAAATATTCCTGAGAGGTGAGGACCTATTATTCCCAAAGCAGTGAGGTTGCTGAACCACTCCTTTAACAAAGAACAGGATTGCCACATCTAAAAGCCTGAGAGAAACCTAAATAAGCCCATAAGATGTAGCTCCTCTCTGAAGTGCCCCCAAGCCCCATTTATGGTGCACGTACCCAGGAGTGGATTTAGGGCAGATGACCCAGGTGCTGGGCTTGGGGGGCACTGTGCTCAGGGTGCTGATTTTGTTGTTAGTGACAAAAGGGAAATTAAAATGTTTGAAGTAAAATGTTTCAGGTATTCTGTATGTGGATTCATTTTTCACTAATCTCCTAGAATGTTCTGGATCTTTGTAGAATTTTGTGGAACCTTCCAGACTTTCTGAGAACTACATTTTCCTCGAACCTCTTAGAATGTTGTTAGCCATGCCCTCGTAAGTATATAAGAGGCAGGGCGTCTTCAGTCAGGCAGTGAGATATAAGAATGAAGTGAGAGCCCAGCTGAGATATTGTGAACCTTGTCTCACTGTGTACTTGTGAAAGTGTACTTGTGTTTTAAGACTTGAAGAGTGTAAGTAGTGACTAACAAAGGACATATTTAATGAGACACTAGAGATATCTATCAAACCCCTATCTACTCAACAATATAAAATAAATACTTTTACTTCTTTTACCATGCTTAACACGTAATGTGAGAGGACAGTTTAATTTCTTGATGTTTGTACATTTCAGTTACTCTTAAAATTAATAAGTTTCTATAAGCTTAGAGGAAACAAATTTTTGTGCTTATATATGGCATAAATAAATAGAGATTTACAGAGCCTAGTGTGCCAATTTATTGTCTTATATGACAGGGATAAATCATGCTTGCAAATCATGCATCAAAGTTGTGAAATGGGCGACAAATGCAATAAAAAAAATAAGATATTCCAAAGTTTAACAAATGGGGGTGGGCACCGAAGACACTCCTCACCTGGGGCACCATTTGGTCTAGGGCCAGTCCTGCATGTACCCATCAGAAAAAGCTACCGGAAAATATCATGTGGTGGGGATTGTCAATACTGTGCTTCTTGCTTGCCAGCTTCGGAGGGAAGGGGAGCAATTTTTCAGATTTAGCCATAACACTGCCTCTCAGCAGTGGACTCAAGCCCACCTCACAGCCTCTTCTTTATTTTTCCAGGTCTGCAGTCCAGTCCATGTTAAATCTTGAGTTCTGATACTTATAATGAATGAGCCATATTCATCCTTTGGGAAATACCATTGAATTCCTTGAAGTTACACCAGGGATTAATTGGGCCCAGTATGTCAAAGGGGACACAAGAGTGTATTTGTCTCTTTAAAACAGAGAAGGGAGGGTGGTGTTGTTTTCCCTTTGTCTGTCTAGAAGTCAGCAGACAGGAGAGGGAGGGACTGGGGTGCTCCTGAGTTCTGTGTACAAAGGTAGCCCTGAGTTTCAATACGTTCATTATAAATATTATACTGGACGTATTAGGGAGACCAGACAGGATTGCATCTGGTTTGAACACTCTAAGCCTAAGGCATGGCATAAAGATAGAAGAGACACGGTCTGATGTAAGAATCATCTGCAGTCTCTAACTCAAGAAGTGAAGGGGGAAGTGAGCTTACTTCACTGCAATTTGCCACACACTGCTATGTGTTAGCTTTAAACCGGACAAAAACCATGCTTGGCCCTGCTGTGCAAAAGACCCCAATAAACCCCTCATGGTGCCTATAGAATTCCCTATTGCAGTATTGCACATTCAGCAGATTTTTAACCTGCAATTAAGTTTGCCCAGATGTGGTCTGCAACCATGGGTAATTGTTTGCTTCATCTGTTTACTTAACAGGGTTAAACAAGTATTAAAGTTTATCACAATGGTACAGCAACCTGGCCTTGGTGTAGGTAAAACATGGGACAGAGGGTTCAAATTCTACTCCTCCCATCCCTAAACACATTTCCAAGCTACTTTGATTAGCTGACATTCAACGCTTCCTTTTGGGAAAGAGAAGTTGTCCCTTGTAACAAAGGGTCCACTGATAACACTGTTGGTGTCTTTTTCATCCTCCCCCACATGCGGTTAATAAATATCAGCAATATGAAAAGGTTAGAAAATGATGCAATGCTTTATAGTTTGGGAATAGGATGGTTCCCTAGTTGAAAATTGGTTTGAACATAGATCTAAGGAAGTTCAATGAGGACTCTTTGGTCCCTCAAGAATACAGGTACTATTAATAAATGACTATGAATTAATGAATAAGGACAAACCAGAGAATTACAGACCAGTCAGCATAAATTCAGTACCCAGAAATATAATGACACAAATAATCAAACAGTCAATTTGTAAGCACCTAGAACAGCGATGGGCAACCTGTGGGCCATACATGGCCCGTCAGGGTAATCTGCTGGGAGGCAATAGGGATGTGCTGGCTGCTGCTTCCTGCAGCTCCCATTGGCCACGAACGCTGAACCGCGGCCACTGGAAGCTGCAGGTAGCCATGCCAATATAAACAAACTGTCTGGCAGCCTGCCAGCGGATTACCCTTATGGGCCTCATGTTGTCCACCACTGACCTGGAAGATAGACAGGTGATAAATAAGTCCTCATGGATTTGTCAAGAACAAATCATGTCAAAGCAACTAATATCCTTCTTTGACAGGTTAACAAACCTTGTGGATATGGGGAAAAGCAGTAGATGTATCTCATCTGCAGTAAGGCTTTTGATAACATCTCGCATGACCTTCTCATAAGCAAACTAGGGAAATATAGATGAAACTACTATAAGATGGGTGCCCAATTAGTTGGAAAAGCGTACTCAGAGAGTAGTTATCAATGGTTCACAATCAAGATGCAAGGGTGGGGTCCTGCAGGGATTTCTCCTGCATCTGGTTCTATTCAATATCTTCATAAATTATGTGGATAATGGCATGGAGAGTTCACGTATACATTTTGTGGATGATTCCAAGCTGGGAGGGATTGCAAGGATTTGATAGCTGCTTTCAACTACCTGAAAGGGAGTTCCAAAGAGGATGGGTCTAGACTGTTCTCAGGGGTACCAGATGACAGAACAAGGAGTAATGCAGTGTGGGAGGTTTAGGTTGGATATTAGGAAAATCTTTTTTCTTAGGAGGGTGGTGAAGCACTGGAATGGGTTACCTAGGGAGGTGGGAGAACCTCCTTCCTTAGAGATTTTTAAGGTCAGGCTTGACAAAGCCCTAGCTGGGATGATTTAGTTGGAGACTGGTCCTGCTTTGAGCAGGGGGTTGGACTAGATGACCTCCTGTTCTTGATAAACTGGAGAAAGGGTCTGAAATAAATAGGATTAATTCAGTAAGGACAAATGTGAAGTCCCACATTTAGGAAGATATCAATTGTACAAATAGAAAATGGGAAATGACCTGCATAGGAAGGTGCACTGAAGAAAAGGATTAAACTAAATATGAGTCAGCAATGGAATACTGTTGCAAAAAAAAAGCAAACATCATTCTGAGATGTCTTAGCAGGCATGTTGTAAGCAAGATACAGGAAGTAACTCTTCCACTCTACTCAGCAGTGGTAAGGCCTCAACTGGAGTATTGTGTCCAGTTCAGGGACCCACACTTTGGGAAAGATGGGGACAAATTGGAGAAAGTCCAGAGGAGGGCAACAAAAATGATTAACGGTCTAGAAAACATGACCTATGAGGACAGATTGAAAAAACTGGGTTTGTTTAGTATGGAGAGGAGAAGATTTGGGGGAGGTGGAATGATGACAGTCTTCAAGTATGTAAAAGGTTGCTATAAAGAGGAGGGTGATAATTTTTTCTCCTTATTCACTAAAGGGACAGGACAAGATGTAATCATGGGACCTAGGTCTTGAACCCAGGCCTGGGAGTCCCTGACAGCTGCTGCATCCTGGCCTCCATGAAAAGGCCATTGAAACTTGGTGGGCTGAGAAGCTAGTAGGACTATAGCTTCAGTCAAGGCACCACCCACAGGAACCCTGACTGGAGGATTGCCTGGCTCCACTGACTGGTCCAACCTGCTATTTAAGGCAGAAAGAGGTACAGAAAGTTTGTCTGAGCAACAAGGTGATTCCCTGTCGTGCCTGCTTCCTGCACCTACCCCTGTTCCTGATTCCTGCTCCTGCCTGCCTTCACTCCTGTTCCCACTGTGCTCCTGCCCCGTGCTTGATCCTTGCATCTCTGCTGGTTCCTGCCCTTTCACCTTGCCTCCAGTGATCAGTTATCAGACCTGGCTCTGGCCTCCAACTTCTGACCCTGACTCTGGCTTGACCCTGGGCTCCCATATTTGGTATCTGACCTTCAGCTTTGATTTCTGGTTCTGGTAATTGGTAGTTGACTCTGGTGCTGACTCTTGGCTTCATTCCCCAACATGGATGCCTGCTCCACCCACTGGACATGACATCTGCTCTGACTGCTAAAACAGATTGCTTACATCTCAGTCCATAACAGTAATGGGCCTAAATTGCAGCAAGGGAGATTTAGGTTAGATGTTAGGAAAGATCATCTTAAGTGCCAGGGTAGTTAAGCACTGGAACAAGTTACCTAGGGAGGCTGTGGAATCTCTGTCATTGGAGGTTTTTAAGAACATGTTAGACAAACACCTGTCAGGGATGGATTAGCTTGTGCCCTTGTTGCCAAGAAGGCTAATGGCATTTTGGGTTGTATAAGTAGGGGCATTTCCAGCAGATCGAGGGATGTGATCATTCCCCTCTACTCAGCACTGGTGAGGCCTCATTTGGAGTACTGTGTCCAGTTTTGGGCCCCACACTACAAGAAGGATGTGGATAAATTGGAGAGAGTCCAGCAGAGGGCAACAAAAATGATTGGGGGCTGGAGCACATGACTTATGAGGAGAGGCTGAGGGAACTGGGATTGTTTAGTCTGCAGAAGAGAAGAATGAGGGGGGATTTGATAGCTGCTTTCAACTACCTGAAAGGGGGTTCCAAAGAGGATGGATCTAGACTGTTCTCAGTGGTAGAAGATGACAGAACAAGGAGTAATGGTCTCAAGTTGCAGAGGGGGAGGTTTAGGTTGGACATTAGGAAAAACTTTTTCACTAGTAGGGTGGTGAAGAACTGGAATGGGTTACCTAGGGAGGTAGTGGAATCTCCTTCCTTAGAGGTTTTTAAGGTCAGGCTTGACAAAGCCCTGGCTGGGATGATTTAGTTGGGTTTGGTCCTGCTTTGAGCAGGGGGTTGGACTAGATGACCTCCTGAGGTCCCTTCCAACCCTGAGAGTCTATGAGTCTATGAGCTCTAGATAATACTTAGACCAGCCTCAATGCAGGGGACTGAACTTGATTACAAACTCTGGTCCCTTCCAGTTCTGCATTTCTATTATTCTGTGTTTTGCTAGATTATATTTGTATCCGTTCACAATGAGTACTCCTAAGCAGTCATTAAACCAGCACCCAGACCTGACAGTGGAAAGACTCCCATTGACTTGGGTGGGCGTTGGATCAGGTTCATGATGAAAGAGGAGCTCACGTTCAGTATCCATCAGTACATTCAAATGGAGTCAAATAGTCTTTTAACTCTTTGCTTTCTGTCCTATCTTATGAGAAAAGCAAGGTCTGGCATTGTTTTGTGTGATCAGTGTAGCTGAACTGTCTCCCATGCTATTTACTGCCGAGGGCTGACCTCTTCTCTTGCATAAGACCCATCTTAGCACAAGCTGCTGACACTGTAAGTAATGTGACACTGACCTCACTAGTCATCCAGATCCACACCCTATTCAGGGAAATAGCAGCGAGTACTTGATGTCTGCAAATTCCAAAACAAGCAGGATCCTTATATCCCTATTTATAATGTGCTATAATTGTCTTGAATGAGAGCTGTGATTATCAGTGAGGGCGATACCATCATATTAGTCTTACGCAACACTGCTTATGCAGCATCACTCTAATGTAGAGACATAGTTGGGTGCATACATTACTGTTTGAAACAAATGGGCACATAAGCGAATCATATGAACTGTATGAGAGGACAGAGGTTTCCTATTTCCTGGGCAGTTTGTATTTGGCAAGGGTATATATACACTGATCAACTAGAATAGGAATGAGCAAGTCGAGCCGGTTTAGGTAAAAGCAAGAGGAAATGTTCTTTCAGCAGCAAGATTACTATACTGTTGCTAGTCAAGTTGCTATTGTGTAGGGCAGGGGCAGTCAATTATTTTTTGTCAAGGTCCAAATTTCTTAGTCAAGGTATAGTCAAGGTCCAGACTCCAGAGAAAATAATAATAAAGATTTCAGGGTCTGTTCAAAAGGGTCTGGCGGTGCAGATTTGGCCTGTGGTCTGCCTATTGACTACTTATGTAGGGTCTATGAGCATTTCCATTATAATCCCATCTTTCCAAAAGCCTGTATAACCAGGATGTAAATAGGTCTATAGTAGGTAAAGATGATGGCCTATTTGATCATTGAGTCCAAATGGTCAGTTAATCAAAGTTTTCTTTTAATTACCTTATACTTTTTATTGGTGAGGAGGGGAAGGCATGGTGTGAAATCTGAAAAAGGTTTCACTTTTCAAACTGAATTTTTAGGCAATTTTTTTTTTACATAGGGCATGATCATTTTACATACACCTTTTTGAAAAGAAAAGCAATGTGATCAAGCAACTTTCATTTTAAAATGGTTATGTACATCATACTGCTTCCCAGAGAGTGCATTCAACATATGATTCCATCTGTCTGGCTGGATAATCTCCCTCCCTAACATAGCTGTAAAACAGATATGTCAGGAAACAGAAAGTTTACAGAATGACTAAGTGCTCTGCATACATTTGAAGATGTTCCCTATTTTTGTTCATATTACTTCTTAATTTTTTCTGATGCTGGCTGCCAGTGGGTCTGTTGAACAACAAACAGGAGTGGGAAAAAGAGGGCTACTCTAGCATGAACCTCTGCTTTAATGTAAAGGGGTTGAGTAACAGTCATTGAACTTCACTTGAGCGTCAAGATTTCAATCCATGATCTATATTCCACTGAAAAAACCCCCTTTCACTAAAACTGCAAATAAGAAATCCATTTACCCCATCAGGAACTTTTCATCGTCAAGTGATGGTGAAACATTTTTTCCTTTTTGTGTAATAATATTAATAAGTTTTCCAACACTGAACCTATTCTATTTACAATGAAACCCATCAACCCATAACATTTCAAATCAAGCTGTAATAAAGGGGGATCAGACTGTGGAAGGCTGTGTTTGTTTTGGCTTTACCTTCTCTGGGGATTACTGAATTGATAGCTATCCTGTCTGTCTAGAGTAGCATATTTTCCATAATATTTGTAACTGCTTGTGGCAGGGCAGGGGCAAAACCCCTTTAAAGCCCAGCCAAAATGCTGGCTACAGCCTGCTCTCTGGCCGGTAGGCCAAGGGTAGAGATACAGGTACTCAGCAGGGAGCCCAGCTGCAAGCCCTAATGAGGGCTGGCTCAGATGAACGTGCTGGGCTAAGTAGTGACAGCTGGGTTGGGGCAGGAGAAGGCTGTAAAAGCCCTGGGCAAACCTCAGTGAGGAGGCTAGCCTGGGAGGAGACAGGAGGGCAGTATCTCTGTCTCCTTGCCAATAAGGACACCTCAAGGGCCAGGAGACCCTGGGGAGGGTTTGTGGGGTGCTAACTGTTGGGGGATCTGGGCACTGCATGAGCACTGTAAATAAAGACACGGGGGTGATTCAACAACAGAGGGAGTGGACACTCTTTATTAAACCAGCCTAAACACAGGGTGCAGGCACAAAAGTGGGAGAGCCTGTGCTCACCCTGTGACACTGCTTCTAAAATCAGGATGGCTAAATCTCTTAATTTTTATACGTAGAATTCTCCATTAAAATGGTTTTATAGACTACTGTACTTTAGCCTAGTGCTTTGCCAGTTAACTGATTGTAGAGTGGAGTTCCTGGGATTTCTATGGGAGGTACAGTCTTTTCTATCTGAGAATCATGTTGCTTTGAATTGATTATCAGGTTCTTAAGCGTAATAACATTTAAACATTTCTCATCTGGGTCTTCTTGTGTTGCCTCGTGGAAGTTTTGGTAAAGCACAGGAAAGGCGTCCACTGTTTTATTGAATGTTTTCCTGTGTTTAAAATGTTTTGGGGCATTTTCTATTTGTCTGCCACATCAGACAGAAAAAATGAAGGACATGGAAACAAAAAGACCTTGGAAAAAAGTAGAGAACTGAATTAGACACACAGCACAAATGACAAGACTAGGCCAATTGAAAAACATACAGTCTCGTTGTTCACCAAACTGACCAATAAAAGTGAGCAACAACTCAGACATGATATTTTAATGTGACAACAGATCAGCAGACTCCTGGCCTACCACTGAAGGGCCTGATGTGAAGCTTATCAATCAGTGGAAAGGCTTTGGATCAGGACACTAAGGCCTCCATCCCCTATGGAGGGGACCCCTGTGGCTTGAGGAGCTCTGCTGAGTTCCACAGGAATCTATATGGATGTAAACGTCTGTCCAGGTATATTAGATGGCAGGATCCTGGCCTAAAAAAGCAACAGGCATCCAGTTAGTTGAAAATGTCATGAGTTTTAGTATGTAGATTTACCAAACATATGCAGTGCCCATTGGTGGCAACTTTACATACTACAACAGCTCTTTAATTAAGGCGTCATGAACTAAAACCTGCTGGACACACTCCTGGCTGAGTTCTCATAGTGGATGGTCACCAGACTGTGTTAATTGGACCAAACTTTTGGATGCCACGCACATCCAAGCCAGCTGGGTCTGAGCAGAGTCCAGTCAGTGCTTCCAGTTGTGGGGCTTGAAAGAGGCTCTTGCAAGGTCAGATCTCTTGTCTGTCATCCATCCTGGCACAAGGGACTCCGCAGTCTAAGTGCCATAGGCCCCAAAGCTACTGTTGAGCCCTTCAAAGCCTCTCCAGCCACTTCACATCTTCTCCTGGAGTCCCACATCGCTGTGGTTTATGGTTTGATCCCTTGGGAAGCTATGTGCAGTTAAAGCAAAGAATACAGGTGTTGCAAAGGAACTTCTTAAACATAGTTTTTACTCTTTGACAGCACAGATCCATGCAAAACAAAACCCTGAATGCAATTCCCCCATCAGAGTCCTCACCACTCCCAAGAGTCCTCAGTTTTGGTCAGTGGCATTGGGAGAAGGCAAAGTCACTCCTGCCCCCACTCCTCTAGCTGTATCTTCTGGTCATGGAATGGCTCCTCTTGCTCAGGGAGCATGTCACTTTTAAAAGCAGCCTCTGGCACCTTTTCTACTTTTTCCGCTGGTGATTTTCCACTCTCCAACCCCCTGCCCCTCTTCCCTCCCCGGACCCCTCCTCCCGCTGTTATTAAAAGTCAATGGGTCTACTGGTAGAAACTCCCATTATTCTACCAGGATAGAACTATTTGCATGTTGATGGGCCTCTTGTTGCAGCTTTCTAGATGTAGCCTGCCCTTTGAGTGTCAAATTCCTGCTACCAAATGGAGGTTCTAATCCACAGTGGAGGTTACAATAAGAAATGCTATTCATAAAAGCAAAAAATTCACATGCTGACACAATATATTCCCCAAAATGTCACATTTTCTACTTAAGTCATGCCATAAGAGAGCTGTAAGGTTAACAGTTGGGGAGATTTCTCAGGGACTTTTGTTTTCAGGAAGCTTAAACCAATTTGAAATATTTAATAGAAATCAAATAAAGGCCTGGCTGGGCTAAACAAAACCTGCTTTGTAGTGGACTCTCCCTTAGCCTTCTGCTAATCCAGGGGTAGGCAACCTATGGCACGTGTGCCAAAGGCGGCACGCAAGCTGATTTTCACTGGCATTCACACTGCCTGGGTCCTGGCCACCGGTTTGGGGGGCTCTGCATTTTAATTTAATTTTAAATGAAGCTTCTTAAACATTTTTAAAACCTTATTTACTTTACATACAACAATAATTTAGCTATATATTATAGACTTACTCAGAAAGAGACCTTCTAAAAACATTAAAATGTATTACTGGCACACGAAACCTTAAATTAGAGTGAATAAATGAAGACTTGGCACAGCACTTCTGCAAGGTTGCCGACCCCTATGCTAACCTCTCGGTTACCTTCCTGGTTGACCTGTAGGTCACTTGTTCTTGAATGAGCAGAAGGGGTCTTGAGTATATGAATACATATCCTACATTAGCAGCAAAGAGTCCTGTGGCACCTTATAGACTAACAGACGTTTTGGAGCATGATGCATCCGACGAAGTGGGTATTCACCCACGAAAGCTCATGCTCCAAAATGTCTGTTAGTCTATAAGGTGCCACAGTACTCTTTGCTGCTTTTATAGATCCAGACTAACACGGCTTCCCCTCTGATACTTGATATCCTACAATGTCAATAGATGTGTTCTTTAGCTGATTAAGTTATGGTATGTGCACATAATACGCATGAATTGATAAGAAAGACCTACCAGCACTTTGACAAGGCTGCTGGTAATCTCTGATTAGCTGATCCTAAATTCTGCTGCAAGGGCCCTGGGTTACATAGCGCTCCGGTGAAGCAGGTTGGAAATTCTGTAGCAGCGTGATATAAAATTAAAAAAAATGGGGATTGTACTGAATTCAATATGAAGGTGAATGATGCAATCAATGCAGGAGCCCCAGGTATAATTCCATGTATTTTATATTGTCCTACAGCAAGATTCAGAGAGGGATTGGACATTTATATGAATAACAAGGATATCCAAAGTTTTATAGTTAATCCTAACAAATCTTCTTGGAAGGGTGATAAAAACCTCATGGTTCAAGGTTTAAGCCAATCTCTAACTATTAGAGATTTGGATGAAAAATTAATCCGGGGCAGATTATCCTGTATCTGCCTATTGTGAGGTTTCTGCACTGCCCGCTGAAGCATTTGCTGCTGGACACAGTTGGAGACAAGATGCTGAACTGGATGGACCATGGCTCTGAGCCAGTTTAGCAATTCTGGTGTTCCCATGTTTTCAGTTTGCAGCATGCCACAGATTTGTGAGTGGACAAATCTTCTTGGAAGGGTGATAAAAACCTCATGGTTCAAGGTTTAAGCCAATCTCTAACTATTAGAGATTTGGATGAAAAATTAATCCGAGGCAGATTATCCTGTATCTGCCTATTGTGAGGTTTCTGCACTGCCCGCTGAAGCATTTGCTGCTGGACACAGTTGGAGACAAGATGCTGAACTGGATGGACCCTGGGTCTGAGCCAGTTTAGCAATTCTGGTGTTCCCATGTTTTCAGTTTGCAGCATGCCACAGATTTGTGAGTGGACAATGCATAACAATATCGTAGAAGGTGTCAGGGTGTTAGCTGGCATGTAGAGACAGGTGGGGTATATTGGGATCTGTGGAGGCAAAGGAGGGAGTTAGGGATTGTGGAAGAAGCACATTAGCTGGTATTTCTGCTAAAATGGTTATCAGAGATACAATTAACAATGTCAGTTAAGTGACTATTTTTGGATTTCAGTATTAACAACCCAGTGAATGGGTAGCTCATACCTCTCTGAGCTATTGTTTCGGGCTATCTGTAAACTTGGGAACATAACCCTGAATTTGTTGATATTTGGTTCCTGTTTTCAAAGTTAACATATGAGGGCTGGAGACTTTTTAATACAAGAAAGCATAGGTTCTGCAGAACAGTTCCATGGAAAGATAGGATCAAGGGATGAATTTCATGGCCATGGAATACATAGCACTTTGGCCTTAACTCTGGATTGTCTGAATTTTATGGGTGTGAACCAGATTCCAAAGACTAAGTTTTTCTCTTAATTATGCCCAGACAACTCCACTGAAGGCAACGGGGCTGCGTTCAGTATGGTCTTACAGCCCACTCAGGCTGAGTTTGTGGCTTGTTTTCTTGTCATCTAACATTGCAAGGGACAGCCCATGTTTGAGTCCTAAACTTACCTCTGCCCCAGAAAGACCTGTTAGTCAATACTTTTAATAATAAATATTGTGTAGAGATCAGAAAAACTGAGTCATGATCCTGACCCAAAGCTTTACTTAGGTTAAATAAAGGAATCTCTACCACAAGTGAACTCCCTACATTAAGAATGTTTTGTTTTATCTCCCTTTAACGCCCATGGGAGATCCTTTCTAGGCTTTGTTCTGAAGCTGTTTTTCCTGATCTATTGCTCTTGGTTATTCTTTTAATTTGTTTTGCCAGCATGACCGGTGAATCATAGGGGCTTGTTTATTTGTTGTACTTTTTTTGGCCAGCCTATTTGTTCTCGTTGAGTGTCTCTTTGCTCATTTCTCTACTGCACTTAGAGGTGCCCTTCCCAGTTTTCTCTGGGCTTATCTAGATTAGAGAAATTTGTATGGTGTCAGGAGTGCAACCCCCTAGTGTAAACTAAACTATACTAATAAGCTCACTATAGCCGTGTAAGACAAGGCTTGTAAAACAGAGGTAAGTTGAACTGATGTAAGTCTCATCTTCGAATGGTGCAGTGCATCTACACTGAGGGTTTGTGTCACCGTAGCTGAAGGGATACAAAAAACCCCAGCAGCAGCAAAAATCAGCCCAGTATAGACAGGGCCGATGTCTTGGTACATTTTCACCACTGCTTCACTGTGATGATAAAACTTAGTCACTTGGACTGGGCGGGGATTTGCCATTTCAGAGCAAAGACCACCAATGATAGAGGCAGAAAGCTCAGAAGAGAGTAAGTCTGCTCCGATAGTGTATTTTTCTGTTTTCACATTCATTTTACACATGGGCTCATAGCCTTCACTTGCCAGCTTGGGTAATGAATCTACATGGGTCTTGATTTCTAATTACACTCCATATATATGATGTTAGATACTTTTCTTGTGTCTACTCCCCCTCTAACCAGGGAATGATTATTATTGATTGAAGTAGTGCCCAGAGGCCCCAGCTAATGATCAAAGCCCCATTGTGCTAGCACTTTACAAATGGAGAACAAAGACAGTCCTTGCCCCAGAGAGCTCATGTTTTATGACTATAACAATGAATAACAGGTGGATAAACAGACAAATTGGGGATGAGATAACAGTAAAGAAAAGGATATTTACATAAATACGCAGTCTGAGGGATCAGAGGAGTAGAGTGAAATGAGCCTTGTTGTATTGGTTTCTTCTTCTTCATGGCGTATGCATTTTGGATTCACCGTCAAGGTGGATAACATTATATTGTCACAGGGTGTTCTACTTCTCTCCGGAGTGCCTCCTTCTGGCAGGGTCTGGAGAACAGCTCTGCCAGTCAGACGTCGCTACAGTGGTTGCTCACACCGTCATTCCTCTGCCTTGCTTGCTTGGGATTTGACTGCTCCTGCTTTGAGGTTTGGCCTTCCAGCCAGGTCACTGTAGTCTGCCCCTTCCGGGGTATCAAAGTCTCTCGGGACCCACTGTCCCAGGCTGTCTTTCCTCTTACTGGCCTTAAAGGCACCACTGCCCAGAGGCTGGAAGGGAACCCAGGCCCGCCCTTTATGCTGGCTTCCAGCCCAGGGACCCTACAACAAGCAGTCAATGTCTGTTCTGTCCTAACCCTTACTGTTGTATCCCTGGGCTACTTCCTACCTTACCTTCTCCCACCCTGAGAGTGGCTGCCATTTCTCTCTCTACAGCCCGCTTCTGCCCTCAGCTACTGGGCTTTATAAAGGCCCCTCCTGTTCCTGTCCAGCTGAGCCTCATCTCTAATTAGTCCTTGCTCACTGTCTTTTCCTCCAGGTGCAGGTTATTGGGCCACCTGGCCACCTTAAGCCTTTCAGGTCTTGTGTGGGATGGATATATATATATATATATATATATATACACACACACACACACACACATCTTAAAAATATAATTATATGAAAATGGTTAAAAGATGTTTTAAAATGTGCTCTTAGAACAGCCTCGGATAGTTTGTGGTATTTAGACCAAAATCAACCACCACAAATATTTGGTAAACATTGTCCATTTATCTTTGTTTTTAAGTATTTGTTCTTTTTATTAAGATTTCTTTTTGATAGTATAGACAACTAAAAGACAATAATATCAATATTCCCCCCTCACAATCACATTTAGAACCCAACTTATCTAATTCCTAAACCCTTTATCTCACAAACTTAAACCATCTAAAGATGGGCCTGTCTGTGTCCCTCACATTTATTTATGTAGCATCCCTTCCAACAAATGTAGTAATATTACTTATTTCCATATTTTAATTCCAGACTCCCTCAACAGATTTCTAGTTTCCATGTGTTTTCCCATAAATCTCTCCTCTCCTATATTTTACCAATCTCTTTCCAATGAGATGCAGTTTGATTAAAGCTCCAGCCACCCATCCAGTGTCCACTGGAAAGGTACTCTCTTTCTTGTATTCTTCTAAGGCTATGTCTACACTTAAAACTCCACAGAGACATAGCTGCAGCTGCGCCACTGTAGTGCTTCTGTGTAGACACTTACTACCCCTTCTGTCGCTGGAGGTAATCCACCTCTGTGAGGCCTACCTTGCATTATATACACATGGGTTTAGATTGGCTTGACTTAGGCTTTGTCTACACTACACAGCTTTTAGTGACACAGCCATGTCGACATGGCCGTGTCGCTAAAAGTCGGGCAGTGTAAACGCTGTTTGTCAGCACTTTTGCTGACAAAATACTTCAACCCCCTACGAGCAGGGTTTGCGTTGTCAACAGGAGAGCGCTCCTGCCAACAGCAAGTCGTTTACACTGCCTCTTGCCATGGCAAAACTTTTGTCTTTTGGGGAGGGGGAGGGGCTTCTTTAAGCACATGTGAACCACAAGAGTTTTGTCGTTCAATTGGCAGTGTAGACAAAGCCTACGTCTCTAATGGGTGTGGATTTTTCACACCCCTGAGAGATTTAGTTGTGCTGATGTAACTTTTCAGTGCAGACCACCCCAAAGACAATATCCTCCTTCCTTTTTTCCCAAGTGGATGGCAGTCGGAAGTCTTATGTCAAGAGTCCTGTTCCCATTAAAATCACAGCTAACAAAAGCCAATGGCAGAAAAAGTGAGGCAATGAGAAATGGTAGAGGAGTGTTGAAATTATGGAAAACAACTTTATATAGAGGTGACTCAGCAGTGGGTGAAGCAAAGCAAAAACTATACATGTAGTGAAATCCATTTGTAATTAAATCATTTTTTCCCCACAAAACAACCTCACTATGGCCCTAGTTCTGCAATGAACTCTATTCAGGCAGACCCCACCGCAGAATTGTAATTGCCCCATAACCAGAATTGTGCTGATTACATTGAAACAATCTGGGGTACTCATATCACTTGGGCTTGGGGTCCATTGTGGCAGGCACTGCACAAACACTTAGGAAGAAGCATTCCCTTTCCCTAAGGGCTTACTAATTTGACACACGATCCAACAAGGACTCAGTCATGCAAGGTGCTGACTACTCTGGCCCTGACCCACCAAAGCACTTAAGCATATGCCTCACTTCAGTGGGACTACTCCCATATGCAAAGTTAAGCACATGTTTAAGTGCTTTGCTGGGTCAAGGCCAAAGTGCTCAGAACTTTGCAGGATCGAGCCCCAAGTAAGTATGACAAACAATAGGAAAAGAAAATGGAGAGGGAGGACAAAGGAGGGGATAATACGTTTGCATGACTACATACATTTGGGAACTCATAGAGAAAGGGTGGGGTCCCAGATGACTGGAGAAGGGCAAACATAGTACCTATCTTTGAAAAGGAGGACACAAGGAATTATAGACCATCAGCCTAACTTTGATACCCAGAAAGATACTGGGACAAAATCTTAAAGAATCAGTTTGCTCAGACCTAGAGAATAATAAGGTGGTAATAGCCAACATGGATGTGTCAATAGCAAATCATGCCAAACCAATCTAATTTCCTTCTTCAACAGTAACTGGCCTACTGGATGGGGTGAGGGAGCTGTAGATGTGCTCTATATGGATTGAGTAAGGTTTCTGACGCAGTCCCACATGACATTCTCATAGTAAACTAGGGAAATATGGTCTAGATGACATTACTGGTGGAAAGACCATTCTCAAAGAGTAGTGATCAATGGTTCACTGTCAAAATGGGAGGACATATCAAGTGGAATCCTAAAGGGTGCATCCTGATTCTGGTATTCAATATTGTCATTAAGGATGTGGATGAAGGAGTGATGAGTATGCTTATAAATTTTGCAGATGACACCAAACTGGGAGGGTTTGCAAACACTTTGGAGGACAGGATTAGAATTCAAAACGGTCTTGATAAATTGGAGCATTAGTCTGAAATAATAAAACATGACATTCAATAAAGACAAACGCAAAGTACCGTATTTAGGAAAGAAAAATGTAAATGCACAAATACAAAATGGGAAATAACTGGCTAAGCAGCAGCATTACAGAAAAGGATATGGGGGTTATAGTGGATCATAAATTGAAGTCCCTTCCAGCCCTACATTTCTGTGATTGTATATTCTGCTTGCTCACAATTTGACAGTTTCAACTATCATGAGAGGCTTTTTAATAAATCAATAGGTCAGATCAGTTATTCCCCAGCTTCTGCAGCTCCTACCATCATTAGATGGGTCTTTTCTTGCAACCATTAAATATGTTAATTACTGGGAGCAAAACACATTGCCTTAGAATTTATTTGGCTTGTGGATAATGTATGACCTCAAATGTTTGTGCAGAGCAGAGACTACAGATCTAATTTCTTAGGCCCTGATTAAGGAATGGATTTAAGCATGAATTTAAGTCCCATTGACTTCATTGAGAGTTAAGCATGTGCTAAAGTGCTATCCTGAATGGGGATGCTTACTTGAGTAGGTTCTTGAAGGGCACTGTCTGCTATGTTCTTTTATTATTTTTAAAAACTCTCCATTTGTTTCTAATCCCATGTTAGAAGCTTGGCAATGATATGTAGGAAAGATAGGAAGTATGGCAAGAGACCATCATGGCTTAACCAGGAAATCTTCAATGAGCTGAAACTCAAAAAGTGGAAACTAGGTGAAATGACAAAGGATGAATATAAACAAACAGCTGGAGTATGTAGGGAGAAAATTAGAAAGGCCAAGGCAATCAATGAGATTAAACTAGCTAGAGACATAAATGATAACAAGAAAACATTCTACAAAAACATTAGAAGCAAGAGGAAGACCAAGAACAAGGTAGGCCTATTACTCAGTGAGGGGGTGTGTGGGGGAACAATAACAGAAATGGCAGAAGTGCTAAATGACTTCTTTGTTTCAGTTTTCACCAAAAAGTTTAGTAGCAATTGGACATCTAATTTAGTGAATGCCAGTGAAAATGAGGTAGGATTAGAGGCTAAAATAGGGAAAGAACAAGTTAAAAATTACTTAGATCAGTTAGATATCTTCAAGTCACCAGGGCCTGATGAAATACATGCTAGAATACTCAAGGAGCTGACTGAAGAGATAGCTGAGCCATTAGCGATTAGCTATGAAAATTCATGGAAGACGGGAGAGATTCCAGAAGACTGGAAAAGGGCAAATATAGTGCCCATCTATAAAAAGGGAAATAAGGAAAACCCGGGGAATTACAGACCAGTCATCTTAACTTCAGTACCCAGAAAGATAATGGAACAAATAATTAAACAATCAATTTGAAAATACCTAGGAGATAATAAGGGGATAACTAACAGTCAGCATGAATTTGTCAAGAATAAATACCAAACCAACCTAATAGCTTTCTTTAACAGGGTAACAAGCCTTGTGGATGGGGGGAAGCAATAGATTGGTATATCTTGACTTTAGTAAGGCTTTTGATACTGACTTGCAGGACCTTCTCATAAACAAACTAGAGAAATAAAACCTAGATGGAGATACTATAAAGTGGGTGCATAACTGGTTGGAAAACCGTTCCCAGAAAGTAAGTTATTAGTGGTTCACAGTCAAGCTGGAAAGGCATATCAAGTGAAGTCCCACAGGAATCAGTTCTGGGTCTGGTTCTGTTCAAAATCTTCATCAGTGATTTAGATAATGACATAGAGAGTACACACATAAAATTTGCAGATGATACCAAACTGGGAGGGGTTGCAAGTGCTTTGGAGGATAGGATTAAATTTCAAACTGATCTGGACAAAGTGGAGAAATGGTCTGAAATAAATAGGATGAAATTCAATAAGGACAAATGCAAACAACTCCACTTAGGAAGGAACAATCAGTCGCACACATACAAAATGGAAAATGACTGCCTAGGAAGGTTGTACTGCAGAAAGGGATTTGGAGGTCATAGTGGATCAGAAGCTAAATATGAGTCAACAGTGTAACACTGTTACAAAACAAGCAAACATCATTCTAGGATGTATTAGCAGGCGTGTTGTAAGCAAGATGTGAGAAGTAATTCTTCCGTTCTATTCCATGCTAATTAGGCCTCACCTGGAGTATTGTGTCCAGTTCTGGGCACCACATTTCAGGAAAGATGTGCACAGATTGGAGGAAGTCCAGAGGAGAGCAACAAAAATGATTAAAGGTCTAGAAAACATGACCTTTGCGGGAAGAGTAACAAAATTGTGTTTTTATCTGGAGAAGAGAGGATTGAGGGGGGACAGGATAACAGTTTTCAAATACATAAAAGGTTGTTATAAGAAGGAGTGAGAAAAATTGTTCTCTTTAACCTCTGAGGGTAGGACAAGAAGCAATGGGCTTAAATTGCATCAAGGATGGTTTAGGATGGACATTAGGAAAAACTTTCTAACCGTCAGGTTAGTTAATCACTGAAATAAATTGCCTAGGGAGGTTGTAGAATCTCCATCATTGGAGATTTTAAAGAGCAGGTTAGACAATCACCTGTCAGGGATGGGCAAACTTTTTGGCCTGAGGGCCACATCTGGGTGCGGAAATTGTATGGCAGGCCGTGAATGCTCACGGAATTTGGGGTGCGGGAGGGGGTGAGGGCTCTGGGGTGGGGCCAGAAATGAGGAGTTCAGGGTGTGGTAGGGGGCTCCGGACTAGGGCAGGGGGTTGGGGTGCAGGGGGGGGGCATGAGGGCTCCAGCTGTGGGTGCAGGCTCTGGGATGGGACTGGGGATGAGGGGTTGGGAGTGCAGGAGGGTGTTCTGGGCTGAGACCAAGGGGCTCAGAGAGCAGGGGGGGGGATCAGGGTTAGGGCAGGGGGTTGGGGCATAGGAGGGGTGCAGGCTCTGCGTGGTGCTTACCTCAAGCAGCTCCCGGAAGCAGTGGCATTTCCCCCCTCTAGCTCCTATGAGGAGGCTCAGCCAGGTGGCTCTTCGCACTGCCCTGTCCATAGGCACTGCCCCTGCAGCACCCATTGGCCGTGGTTCCTGGCCCAGGGGAGCTGTGGGGGCAGCGCTTGGGGCGGGGGCAGCATGTGGAGTCCCCTGGCTGCCCCTACACGTAGGAGCCGAAAGGGGGACATGCCACTGCTTCCAGGAGCCACGCAGTGCCACAGCACATGCGGAGCGGGGCAAGCCCCGGACCCTGCTCCCCAGCAGGAGCTCAGGGGCTGGATTAAAGCATCTGAAGGGCTGGATGTGGGCCCCAGGCTATAGTTTGCCCACCCCGGTCTAGATAATACATAGTCCTGCCATGAGTGTAGGGGACTGGACTAGAAAACTTTTGGAGATCCCTTCCAGGCCTGCACTTATATGATTCTGTGTTCTTTCTCCACTAGCCTTGCCATTTTCTGCTAGGCAAACTTTCACGTTCTTAATGTTTCCAAGGAAGATGAAACTAATGTGACTCATTTTATTTACTCTTTGTGTGTCACCAGCTCTGGAAACACATGTATTTCTCAAACAACTGGAATTCTTTTAAGCTGGGGTTTGGTATGGCAATCTCAAGCATTCAAAAATCATGAGTCAGGTGCCAAGATTGGCTTAAAATAACATTTAAAATACATTTTGGGTTCTTTTTATTTGTCTGCTATGTTTTGGAGTTTTAGGGTTCACTTTTTCAAGCTTTTCTCTGCAAACAGAAAGGTGGGAAACTTACTCTGTTTTATTAAATAAAAGCTGATAGTCTCACATAATCACAACTTCATGAGGTGAGGGGAAGGATGATGCAGTGGCTAGGGTACTACCATAGGATTTAGGAGAGCTGGGTTCAATTTCCTGCTCCGCCACAGGCTTCCTGTGTGACCACAGGCATGTCATTTAGCCTCGCCGTGCCTCAGTTTTCCCATCTGTAAAAAGGAGATGATGGTACTTCCATACCTCAGTGGGGTGTGTGAAGAGAAATACATTTAAAGTGTGTGCTGTGTTCAGATGCTACAGTGATTGTGGCCATATAAGTACTTTTGATAGCAGGAAAACAAAAAAATGTTGTGAAACTTGCAATAAAACTGCAAATGTTGGTAACATTGCTGGATGCAACAGATGGTTGAAATAGATGCAGGTTGGGAGTTGGCAACAGTAAAATGAGAATGTGCTAGTAATTTTTAAGAGGTTTCTATTTGTGAGGCTTTTAATTCTTTTAACTAATAGTCATTGTCAAGCAGGGAGTGCTGTATTTCTGTGGCATTGTGGACATGGTGTCTCCTGTGAGTTTAAAACAGGCCCAACACAAGCAATTTCAATGATTGTTTCCCTGTCTTGAATTGTTTGGCACAGCTGCCATTAGGCACTTTCCAGAGGGGAGGGGGGGATTAAATTATATTTACAAATGATATTTGTTTCTAGTTAAAAATCTTAAGAGTGTGTTGTTACAGGGTTTTCTCCAGTAACTTTTGCAAAAGACATGGTGTTATTGATCAGCTAATAGTTGAGGGGTTCTGGGCCGTGCACCCCCATTGTGTTGAGCTGAATCTATTTCTATTGCATTAATTTAAGAATTGTTGTTTGGAAGTTTTGTGAACAATAGTTTGCCAATAAATCTAGTTTTTTAACCTGAAATTTCAGTTACTTTACATATTATTTATGGCATGCAAAGCACTGACCTGGTCCAGGAAGTGTTAGTCAGTGGAACTGTTCATGCGAGTAAGGGTTTGCAGGAGCCTATGCTGTATTTGCAACAGAGCTCTAAATCTTTACCTAACCAAATCTTAATGTTGCATGCTGCAGCAGGTGCGTATGAATACATATATTCCTCACCCTGAATAGTAAGGATTAGACCAAGCAGTGGAATGTATATTATACAAAAACAACTTAAGGTATAAAACATATTACAATTGTGCCTAATTCCAGTGTTTCTTTTTTAGATTCTGACAAAAATGTTTTGTAGAAGCTGGATTTGCTGTATAACCAGTTAAACTGAACAGTTTCTCTTGATATATGAACAAGTACAAATCAGCAGCAAAAGGTTACCCCCTGCTGTTAATTTAAAGTAACTGCAGGTACAAGGAGAACTAGATTGCTTTTCACTTATGATAACAAAATTTCTACATGTACAAAAGAAAGTTGTCACGTTAAAATCCAGGCCAAATTGCATTGTCTACAGTGAGAGCAATACTGGGCCCTTAATGTCATAAAAAACATTCCTCGGTTTTTGGCACTTTTATTCTTCCCTAGAGCCACATTGAGAATTGCTCAGAGAGATTTGCAAGGCTGAGGATCATGTTATAATGCCTAAAAATATGTACAAATGGGTGCCCATCCCAACCACAGGTTCACTCCCTACCTATGACCGTGTACAAATCCTCCTCCTTCTCTGTCACTGTTAGGCTTGTTCAAACAAGAAGCCAGGCCACCACGGTGCCAACTATCTCCATTGTTGTGACACTGCAGTGTTACCACTCTCTTCAGCCAAACACCATGTGACCGTCCGACCCTGGGCTATGAAAGCAAAAAAGGTCTTTTCCATCAGTTATCTCATAGCTAGATACTCCAGTGATCGGTGCATTAGAAATACCCTATGATAGAGCTGAATATCCATCCATTTAACAAGTGTTGGCCCAAAGGTATAGCTCTTCCACTCCTTTCAGTCCTCCATTGGGAATTCCAGACTGGCAGTTATGACCCGAAATCAGTGCTGACCACTGTATGATCCGCATGCCAACACGTGTCCCTGCTTACCTTCATCTTTAATTAGAGTGACCATACGTCCTGTTTTGGCTGGGATAGTCTCTTTTTTAAGCCCTGGCCCAGCCGTCCCAACTTTTTTGGCAAAAGTGGGCATTTGTCCTGTTTTCTCTTGCCAATTTGATCAGTTGGCAAGAGGAACAGGCTAAATGCCCATTTTTGTCAAAAAAGTGGGGTGCCGGGAGGCAAGTGGCAAAACCAGCCCCGCACAGGGTGGGAGGCAGGGCTCGAACGAGCAGCAACACCAGCATCAGCCTCGTGCAGGGGCAGGCAGAGCAAGCAGAGATGCCAACCCTGTGTGGGGAGGGGGGGCTTGGGCTAGCAGCTTGGGCCAACCTGGCGGAGAGGTGAGCTTGGGCCAGCCCCACATGGTGTCCTGTTTTCCCTTTTCTCTTCCCTCCTTATCTTTAATATGGAGCTATGCTCCAGCATTTGCCAAACTTTTAAAAGTCGAGGGCCTCCGCCTGCTTTACGTAAAATAAAACGAATTGTACTCCCCCTTTTTGACTCTGCCATGTGTTGTTAAAGGCCTACCCAAGATGAGTTATTGGGGTAGTTCACATTTCAGGCTGTCTGAAAATTCAGGCACATGTTGCATTGGTTACACTAAGGTCACATTTTCAAGGTTTACGTCACAACTGTTAACAGCTAGGGACTTCTTTTTTTTTAAATGAAAGGTGAGACTCTGGAAAACAATTGAAATGCCCATCTGTGCCCTTGAGATAGTCCTTCATGCCATCTCCTCTGCAGGTCATGCCATGCACTTTGGAAAACACTGCTATATTCCATCTTGAGCTGAGAGGGTCAGACTTTGAGAACCTGGCATGCTGGTACCTGTAGTCGCTATGGGTCACACCTGCAAGTTGAGATTGGCTGCAGTCTTCTCCTCTAGGTGCAGCCCCTGAGCTCTTGGATAGCTGCCAGTGCAGCTCTTGGTAGGGACAAAGCTTGGGTTTCCTTGTTTGAAATCTGATCAATTAAAAGTTTTCAGCCCCTTCCTTATCATGGTTTTCAGTTTCCTCTGTAGTTGTCTTCTCTCGCCCTCCCAGGAATTAATTCTGTGTTTTGGGATGATGCCAAACCAGAGGTAAAGGCTTCCTTTCATTTCCCCATAATTAAGTATCATTGGCACTGTTGCCTTTTTCATTTTGTTGCATGTCCCCATATAGTCTAAACATTTTTTGTTGAAGTAGCTTACGGTTCGTGTCAAGTGTTGAGATTTCTATAAATATTCTCTCAGTTGTTAGTATATATTTGGCTCACTCAGATTGGCTAATAGCTGACAAAATGAGCCATAAAATCAGCTGCTTCTGCTGTCTTTCAGGCAAGAAGTATTTCTCCTATAAAGATGGAAATGAACATCAGAGGAAATAACTTTTTGCTATAATTCTACTAAGAACATTCATGAAACAGTCTTTCTTTGACTATATTTTAGAATGATCAGAACTTCTAAGACCGCCCTCTTTTATACACCTCTACCCCGATATAACGCGACCCGATATAACACAAATTTGGATATAACATGGTAAAGCAGCGCTTTGGGGGGCGGGGCTGTGCACTCCGGCGGATCAGAGCGTCAGCATGTCTGGCTCTGACACGCTGCTCTGAGCGGCATGTTAAGGGTGCTGCGCCAGGGCCGAGGGCTTGGATAAGGGGCAGAGGGTCTCGGGGGGTGGACAGGGAGCGGGGGGGTTGGATGGTTCGGAGGTTCTGGGAGCAGGGCAGGCAGGGGATGGGGAATGGGGGCATTGGATAGGGCGTGGGAGTCCTGGGGGTGATTAGGGTTGGGGTCAAAGAGCAGGGGGCTTAGATAGAGGGCAGGGTCTTGGGAGGGGTGATTAGGGGTGCGGGGGTCGCTGGAGGAAGTAGTTGGGGGACAAGGAGCGGGGGGAGTTCGGGGGTTCTGAGGGGTCAGCCAGGGGGCAGGAAGTAGGTGGGGATCAGATAGGGGGCGGGGCCAGGCATGTTTGCTGACTATTAATAACGGAAATGCTCGAAGCCAAAGCAAGTTCAAAATAACATGGTTTCACCTATAACGCGGTAAGATTTTTTGGCTCCCGAGGACAGCGTTATATTGGGGTAGAGGTGTTTATAAAAAGATGCAAGAGAAATATTTACCAATTAATATTTCCATGGCAAGCACTAAAGAACTGGAAGAAATGTAGCAGGGTGTCACCCCCTAATAGATATGTGAGTTACAGGACAGGATCCTTCCATCAATTTGAAATGAGTCACAAGTGAGATCATTTAAATTGTCACTATGGTTCAGTCCCCGGTGAGGTGTAGTCCATGATACAAAACAACCACACCAGTCATCATGGCTGGCAGTCATGCCTCAAGAACATCTTGTTCTTATTCAGAATATTTAACTGTGAAATATTCTCCGACACCATGGCAGGAGAGAGCAGGACTGAAACACATCGCAAATAGATATGAGCCTGCTAAGGGTATGTCTACATTGCAGTAAGATGTGTGATTGCACCATGTGTAGCTAGATTAAAGTTAGCTTGGGCACCAAGAGTAGCTGAGCTGTGGCAGCACAGGCTGCAGCATGGGCTAGCCACCTGAGTACAAGCCCACTAGGGAGCCTGGATACATACTTGAGCAATTAGCCTGTGTGATAATCCATGTTGCCGTGGCTTCACTGCTATTGATACACTAGCTAGCTAAATTAAAGCTTACTCAGGTCCGTCTACACGTGCCACAATCAAACCTCCGAATGCAGTGTAGACAAACCCTACCTTGCAAGTAGGTTACTCACAAACTTCTGAACTTGATCTGAGGGTCAAATGCTTCAAAATATGGGTTGTTTGTCCATCGGGGATTTTGACTCAACCCATTATAGAAACAGAGGTTAGTTGTGTGATTTGGATCTGGATTTGCATTTAGATTCAAGCCTCGCTCCCTCAGCAAAGATGAGGGCAGCATTCATATTAGCGATCTTGTCTGTGATTGCAAGATCTCAAGAGCAATACGTCACTGTTACTGGACGATAAAGCAACGATTACAGTGAAACAGAGAATGCAACACCTGGAAATCTTATAAAGCGCCATCTTGTTATAAGAAAGCACAGCCAAAAGAAAAGGCAATGGAGCTAATATCTTTAAAGTTAACCAGTGGCCAAGGCTACGTTAGATTCGTATCTACTGCCATATTAACACAGGTAGCAGGCAAATGCTCTAGGACAGATTCTTGCTCAATTCCCAGCAGGAAGGAGTGCTTTAGGAGGGACGCCTGCACAGGAGCCTGGACCCTGGGGCATTCTCGGCAGTAATGCTATTGTACGCTGCAGGGTTCTGGAATGCCATTAGTATCTGTGACCGTGTGATTTGTATTACTGTAGGAGAAAGTAGCATTTTTTAATCAGAGGAGGAATGTTCACCATAAGTAGCGTGTTCGGAGTAGAGCTGATGGTGAAGGGAATAGGGTAGAGGGAGTGGAGTTGTTGGGGTTGGAGGACTCCCAAGTGCCCCTCCTTCACTGCATCTGCTGGTAAAATCACAGCTCATTGTAAGGAAGCCAAATCCCACAGAAGCAGTTGGGGCTCTTCATGAGTCATCCCTCTGTGCATCCATCTCAGCAGCGCGGAATGTGCTACGGATCTGAGGGGAGGGAAACAGCTGTTACCTCTGAAGCTGCTTGCATCAGCCAATCTAGAGACTGTCATTAGCACTGCCCTTACAGCAGAAGTCACTTTCTTGACCCCAGCTATGTCCCGACCTAGACAATTCCCAGGTGCCTGTTCTAACCAGTTGATTTAGTGCCTCCATAAATTGCCGTTGGTTTTCTTGTGGAATGGAGAGTGTTCTAGTGGTTAGCGCAGGGGTATCGTTCTCAGGACTCCTGAATTCTAGCCTCTGCTCTGCTGGTGCCTTGCTCTGTGACCTTGTGCAAGTCAATTAACAATTTGCTCATCTGTGAAATTAATATAATAAAATATAGTTACCCCGTTGGAATGTTGTGAGGTTTAATTAGTTTAATGTTTTTACATCACCACGAGGTTTTTATTTTGTTTTTGCTTTTTTTAATGTGATGTGCAAAGTATTATCATTAAGAGAGCTGGGTTTCTGAGTAACCCTGTAGTCTATGCAGTGCCTGTGATCAGAGTCACTCTGTTTCTCTTCGCAATGTATTCTGGCCATTCCACTGGAGTTTACTGGCTCCAAGAAAGGACATGCTGACCTTATTCATTCAACGGCTACTTAAACCAAAGCAGAGAGATGATTACAAGCATCTGTCTTGGTTACTTGTTTACAGGTGATACCTGGCGCTTGAAATAACAAGATGGAAATGTGAATCCTTGAGTGCTCACCTCTCTAGAGGCATCAGTTAGGGCACAATTCTGGCCTTCCTTGCCAGTACACAGTGGGGGTGGGAAAATAGCCTCTTCTGTCCATCGTGTGCACCTCTGCAAGAGCAGGCTGGATATGTACCCAGGCAAAGGGTGCCTCAGAGCTCCAAGTGGGTGTGTAAGTCCTTCCCTAGAGCTGGGTGAACACCACAAAACAGTATTTACAAGCACATGCACTCAGATTCCTAACAGCTGCGTAATTGGATCACTGCATCAGGCTGGCAGAGTTTGCCTGAAAATCACACCTGTTAGCAGGTGGTGAGCCCGCTGGGCTTTGCTGACTCACTGGTACAGCTGGCTTCTTTCCACACACAGGTATAAAGCAAAGGGGAGCAGCCCTCAGGCAAAGCAAGAGTTAGAGTGGTTGGGGGATAGACTGATCCTGAAAGAAGAAACTGTCAGTGTAACCAGTCAGGAGGGGCAGCTAAGCCTCGGGATAAGGATGAGGCTTAGGCTGGGGTTTTGTGGGATTCTAGAAGTACCTTTGAGTGACTAACTCAGACCCCAGGAGGGGTGACTTCATTGTGGCTCTTAGTATGTGCAGTGGTGTTTGGAGGGGGCCGGGGGCACCACCTGCTTGCTGTGCCCTGTCCAGTTGCTCTTGGTAAACATTCACACAAGCGAGTCTTTGTTTGCAGCAGTGTTAGGGGAATGGCTGTTCTTGGTACAGAGAGCCATGTTGGCAGGCGAGCAGAGATGCTTGAGCATGGACAGGCATCATCACAATGTATCATTCACTGGGTGGTGTTCTGTTTAAACAAATTCAGTTATAAAACCAGGGAGCCCAAACAACACCGTGTGACGGAGGTGACCAGTCACACACGAGTAGTGGAAGAGAGTGGTTCGCAAACGCCTCACTGGACGCTTAGGCAATCTGAGCTACAGAGACTGGCATAGCAAGACTGTTGCAATTAGGTCAGGACTAAGTTGTATTGCCAGCACAGCGCAGTCTGACAGAGTTCATATTTACCACACAGGCCTATCAAACAGAACAATATCGCCATCCTAGGGAGAAAAAAAGACATAAGCAACAGAGGGAACATGAAATCCCATTGATTTCATTTCTGTAGTAAAGATTTCCACAATCTGGAATGTCCTGATTCTGTATTTCTGATGGCACTGAATGAGGCAGAGGGTGATGGGCATAGGGCTAGGAATCAGAAAATCTTGGATCCTGTTGGGGTTTCACCTTGCAATCCCTCTGATCTCAGATCTAATGATTTCGTTGTCAGTTCTGCACAGTAGGCTTGAGATTCAGGTCATTAATATTGGGAGTTAAGTAGAGGAAGCACCATATATGCAAGGTAAAGCCAAGTCTAAAAATCTGGCCCTAATCCAACGATAAGATCCACATGGCTGGACTTCAGCATCCAGGCAGGAAGCCTTATTAACTTTACTGGGAATCTGGGCTGGTGCACAGATCTGCTCATGGAGATCTCATTGCAGGACCATGGTCTCTGACAATAAAATATATGTGTGTGTGTTATCAATGGTTCACAATTGAGCAGGAAGGGCATAGCAAGTGGGGTCCTGCAAGAATCTGTCCTAGGTCCAGTTCTATTCAATATCATCTTAAAAGATTTGGATAATACAGTAGAACCTCAGAGTTACGAACACCTCGGGAATGCAGGTTGTTCGTAACTCTGAAATGTTTGTGACGCTGAACCAAACATTATGGTTGTTTTTTCAAAAGTTTACAACTGAACATTGGCTTAATACAGCTTTGAAACTTTACCATGCAGAAGAAAAATGCTGCTTTCCCTTTATTTTTTAGTAGTTTACACTTAACACAGTACTGTACTGCATATGCCTTTTTAAAAAAAAATCATCTCTGCTGCTGCCTGATAGAGTACTTCTGGTTCCAAATGGGGTGTGTGGTTGACTGGTCAGTTCGTAACTCTGGTGTTCATAACTCTGTGGTTCAACTGTAGCATAGAGAGTACACTTATAAAGTTTGCAGACAATACCAAGCTAGGAGGGGTTGCAAGCACTTTAGAGGACAGGATTAAAATTCAAAATGAATTTGTCAAACTGGAGAAATGGCCTGAAGTGAAAAGATGGAATTTTAATAAGGACAAATACAAAGTATACTTAGGAAGGAATAATCAATTTCACAAATACAAAATGGGATATGACTGTCTAGGAAAGAGTACTGCAGAAAAGGATCTGGGGGTTATAGTGGATCTCAAAGAAAATATGAGTCAACAATATAATACTGTTCCAAAAAAAACCCAACCATCATTCTGGGATGTAGTAGCAGGACTGTTGTAAGCAAGACACATTGGTCTGCTAAACATAGGGTTGTGAGTTCAATCCCTGAGGGGGCCATTTAGGGAACTGGGGGAAAAAAAACCTGTCTGGGAATTTGTCCTGCTTTGAGCAGGGGGTTGGACTAGATGATCTCCTGAGGTCCCTTCTAACCCTGACATTCTATGATTCTTTCAGTCTGCTCAGCACTGATAAGGCCTTGCTGTAATACTCTGTCCAGTTCTGGGTACCAAACTTCAGGGAAGATGTGGACATATTGGGGAAAGTCCAGAGGAGAGCAACAGAAATGATTAAAGGTCTAGAAAACATGACCTATGAGGAAAGATTGAAAAAATTGGATTTGTTTAGTCTGGAGTAGAGAAGACTGAGGGGATGTGATAATAGTCTTTAAGTACGGAAGAGGTTGTTATAAAGAGGAGGGTGATAAATTGTTCACTGGAGGACAGGACAGAACTTGTCATGAGCATGGACGTATGTCTTCTGGGATGGTGGTTGAAGCATGAAGGGACATATAAATCTATAGTGCATCTGGCACGTAAATATCTTGTGATGCCGGCTACAACAGTGCTATGTGAATGCCTGTTCTCACTTTCAGGTGACGTTGTTAACAAGACATGGGCAGCATTATCTCCTGCAAATTGTAACCAAACTTGTTTGTCTGAACGATTGGCTGAATTAGGACTGAGTGGACTTATAGGTTTTACATTGTTTTATTTTTGAATGCAGTTATTTTTTGTACATAATTCTACATTTGTAAGTTCGACTTTAATTATAAAGAGATTGCACTGCAGTACTTGTATTAGGTGAATTGAAATATACCGTACTATTTCTTTTGTTTTTTAAAGTGCAAATATTTGTAATAAAAAATAAATATAAAGTGAGCACTGTACACTTTGTATTCTGTGTTGTAAATGAAATCAATATATTTGAAAATGTAGAAGACATCAAAAAATATTTAAATAAATGGTATTCTATTGTTTAAAGGCACAATTAATCACAATTAATTTTTTTAATCGCTTGACAGCCCGAATAATAATACATTAGTAGTAGTAGATGTCATAGTCCATCTTACCAAGTATTTCATCCAAACAGGAACTCAGATACCATGACGAGGTTTTTGATACAAAAAATGATATTGGGATCTCAGAAGAAGTATAGTTCAGACCAGTGTGATCTCTCTCTCTCTCTCTCTCTCTCTCTCTCTCTCTGTGTTTAAACAGACTGTCTTCAGGGCAAGAAGCTCACACGGCTTCATCTCCTGGGTCTCTCCTAGGAGCATTCAGCATATGCACCTCCGTGCGCTTCCCACAGCAAGTCCACCCAGGCTGGGTCCTGGGAAAGCCACCGGGTCCTGCACCCCCACTTGGCTGTCAGACGTGACTCTTAGCCAGCCAGTAAAACAGAGGTTTATTTAGATGACAGGAACACAGTCCAAAACAGGTCTTGCCGGTACAGACAACAGGACCCTCTTTAGTTAGGTCCATCTGGGGCCCCAGGGATGCCACAGCCCCATTGGGAGGCCCGAGCCCCGTTGGGGCTCCCCTCCATTTTCCAGCCACCTTCCAAAACTGCCAAAAAAAACCTTCAGACCCTCCTCTCTGGGCTTTGTCTCTTTTCCGGGCAAGGAGGTCACTTGATCTCTTTGTTCTCCCACATATTTAGCATCCCCTTGCATAGGGAAAGGGCCCAGTCCATTAGTTGCCAGGTGACAGAGGGTCGGCCATAACTGAGGCACCCACACAGTATTCAGAGGAAACATTAAAAACAGTCCCACTTCGTCACACAGTACTGCTAGGCTTGTCCATGATATAGGTCATGTGGGGTTGGTATACTACCACTGAATCTATTCTGCAAAATTCTGCCTAGGAAACACATAGATTTTTAGAAATAATTCTAGGTCAAATTGTTGTTTTTTAAATTTTATTTCTATTTATTTAGATATAAATAATAAAAAGATGCCTATAAAGTGCTTTAAGTGCCTCAACATATAACTAAGCAAATAATCATTTTAAATAGGGACTCAGCCAGCCACTTACAAAAACTTTCATCAGTGTTGTGGGAAGCATACTCTCCCCACAAACCCTGGCAAACTAGTGTCTCTAGAAAGCAACATAAATAGAACCCAAGAATTTTTTTTGCAAAAGTCAGCATTATGGGCTGGTTCTCCTCTGCTGCATTGGCTTTATTCCTAATTTACACCAGTGAAAGATGAGAATCAGGCCCCAATTATATGTCTTCATTTGGCATCTTTTTTGTGTGTGTGTGTACAGAATTATATTAATATTTTCCTGGTGCTGTCTGTCCCTTGGCTGTGGGTGAATGAACACGGGCAGTGTGGATCTATGCTTGCAATCTGGAATTTTCAGACAGGGTAGCTTCCATTTAGCCACCTAAATAAGAAGCCACACCACATTGGGTTCTGAACCCCCTTCAGAAAATCTGGCCACAACGGAAGTACAATAAAATCTCAGAGATACGAACACTCGGGAATGGAGGCTGCTCATAACTCTGAAATGTTTGGCACTCTGAACAAAATGTTATGGTTGTTCTTTCAAAAGTTTACAGCTGAACATTGACTTAATACAGCTTTGAAACTTTACTGTGCAGAAGAAAAATGTTGCTTTCCCTTTATTTTGTTAGTAGTTTACATTTAACATAGTACTGTACTGTATTTGCTTTTTTAAAATTGTTTTGGTCTCTGCTGCTGGATTGCGTACTTGCAGTTCCAAATGAGTGTGTGGTTGACTGATCAGTTCATAACTCTGCTGTTCGTAACTCTGAGGTTCTACTGAACTGAGCGGCTTTGAAAATCTGGTCCCACTTGTGGGCACTGAGCACTTGAAAGTCTGCCCCCTAGAGTGTTAAGGTTCAGGGGCCCCTTTAGATCAAACTGGATGTGTGCGCTTGCTAGCATACACGGGAAGTTTTCACACACCTTCCTGTGCCAGCTTTGCCCCTGTCACTGCTCTCTCTGTAGAAGACAAACAGAAGAGAGAAGGGTGGCAATCCCCTAATGCGCCAGCCAGCATGGCTGTACGTTGACATACCTCTTGCTCCTGGGATGGTGTAGGAAGCACCCCGTTGATCAGTTTGGGTGGTCATGACAGTTCAGGCTTCTTGCAAAGCTGGTCTTAACCAATCATTGTATAAGTAGGGGCACTGCCACCAGATCGAGGGACGTGATCATTCCCCTCTATTCGGCATTGGTGAGGCCTCGTCTGGAGTACTGTGTCCAGTTCTGGGCCCCACACTACAAGAAGGATGTGGAAAAATTGGAAAGAGTCAGCATAATCCATATCCTCTTTTTTTCTGAAGCTCCTGAACTTTCCTCCTATCTACTTCTGGTGTTAATTTAAACTTCTGCAGGAAAACGTGCTTACAATGCTCATAATTTCTATGGTCCTCCCTCACTATATGACTGAAGGCATCCAGGGTCTTCCCTATCAGAAAGAAGACAGATCCCAAAGCCATATTCTCGGTCACCTGGTTCAATTCACAACTCACTCAAAAGCATTTAAAATACATGTGTGCCATCCCCATCCTATAGCAGGATAATAACTTAAAAATCTGGGCTGCCCAAGGAGCCAGTTATATGGTATCTGCCTCCCACTTACTGAATTGGTGTGCTACTGGCACTTCTCTCCAATTCCAGTTCATACTGTCATTGCATTTCCTGGACTGCTCTCTTCTGTTCCTGCTCAGCAAGCTGTTTAGCCTCCATGTGCAGCTTTTCTCTCTCCCCGGTTGCTATTCCAGTTGCTGCATACAATCCTGTTGTACTCTTTCCCACTGCCCTCTGGGAAGTCATCCCCAAACTCTCCCTGTCCTGGTCATCTATTCTTCCCCCAGTTCCCTGGGTCACCTCCTTGCTCTGCTACTACTGGTTTGGGTCAGTTTCATGCAGCAAAGTCACTAGCGCTGGCTTGTTAAGCTCCTTAGAGTCTAGCTTTCTTTCTTCCATAGAATCGTAGACCTGGAAGGGACCTTGAGAGTCTCCTGCACTCATGGCAGGACTAAGTATTATCTAGACCATTCCTGACAGGTGTTTGTCTAACCTGCTCTTAAAAATCTCCAATGATGGAGATTCCACAACCTTCCTGGGCAAGTTATTCCAGTGTTTAACTCCCTGACAATTAGGAATTTTTTCCTAATGTCCAACCTAAACCTCCCTTGCTGCAGTTTAATTCCATTACTTCTTGTCCTATCCTCAGAGGTTAAGGAGAACAATTTTCCTCCCTCCTCCTCGTAACAACCTTTTATGTACTTGAAAACTGTTATGTCCCCCCTCAGTCTTCTCCAGACTAAAGAAACTCATTTTTTCCAATCTTCTCTTATACGTCATGTTTTCTAGACTTTTAATCATTTTTGTTGCTCTTCTCTGGACTTTCTCCATTTTGTCCACATCTTTTCTGAAATGTGGTGCCGAGAACGGGACACAGTACTCCAGTTGAGGCCTAATCAGTGCAGAATAGAGCAGAAGAATTACTACTTGTCTTTGCACATCTCTGTTAACTGGTCTTTCTTAAACTGATTATCATTTATTTCGTGTGTGTCTTTTCCTATTCTTTTCCCACAAAGCATACCAGACACTTTTCTCTTGCTTTTACCTTCTCCGACACGTTTTTACTGCGATGGTCTCTCAATGGAACTTCACCACTATCACACCATCCCACTACACTACAGCCAATATGTTATAGTTCACAGCTACCTTGCGCCTCTGACCCCTTCCATGGTCTCTGAATGCACTTCCTCCAGGTCTTACTCCTCACACCTTTACCTCCTGAGGGTGGAATCCTGCATTTCTCCCACTCTTAGACCAGATGTTAGGCTACACTATCCAGTGCACCAACTGGACTTCCTGAGCTTGTCCTACTGGACTCAGTACCTGCAGTTCTTCCTTCCAGGAGCCTGTGACCAGTGGTGAATACACAGTGATCCAAAGCAGTCTTTTTAAAACAAAATATTGTTTAATCTTAACAGTAGGAACAAGACAGCACATAAAAGAAGTGTTTTTTAAAAAAAAAAGTCTATATGTGTAGCTATCTTACGTATAGTCCTAGGTAGGCCTGTCTTATCCTAGACACCCCAACCTTTGGAGTCTGGTTTCCCCTTAGGTCAAAACCATGTCTCCCTACTTCAGGGAGAGTGTCTCTTTTTAAAAAGCGACAATGTTCTTTGTTCTCTTCTGTGCTTCTTAAGCCTGGTTTAAACTGGTTTGGGCAGGTCACCAGGGCGTCCAGAGGGCTCTTCAAAGCAGATGGCTCTGCATTGTCTTTTATCCTTCGAAGTGTTTTCCTGGAGATGTGAATATCAGGAATCACCCCCTCTTCTGTGGTGCATTTCCTAACGAACCCGTCAGTGAATTAACACAATATATGCATACAATAAACACCACAATGACCTGGCCAAGAGAGTATTCACAAATTATTTTACATGCAGCTCCAATCCAATTCCCTTTGGAGTCCTCCAAATGGGAGTCTTTGCATTGACTTTAATGGGAGTTGGATCTGAGTCTTTAGGCCTCAGTTCCGCAAAAATGTTTAAACATATGCATAACCCCATTGACTTCAATAGGATTTAAGCACATGGGATCATCCATGTATTTCAGGTTAAGTGGGGGTTCTGCAAGCTTTGCTGAATTGAGGCCTAAGAAACAAGTGTCAAAATGTTGTGGTCTTTACTAAGGCCCTAATCCCGCGAGGAGCTGAGTGTATTCAACAAGAGTGGAAACTGCTCAACACCTTATGCCTGGGCCCTTACTGACATCAGCCAACTGAGGAACGCGGAGAAGAATCTTTACCCTCTTATTAATGATAGACATCATCGCTGTTTGTCAGGAGGGGGGCCATCTTTTTATGACATTGCAGAAAGTCAGTCAGGGTGGGAGGAGGAATTCTAGAAATGCTATTACTCCCCTCCCTCCCACCCCTCCCCCAAAAAAGGACTCCACCAGCCATCAGGCAGGACATGGATTTAAATAATATGGCAACTTTTAAATAATTAATTAGTGCTTCTTGATTAATAGGAACCATAAGAGTCCATGTAGACTCCTTGTGACACACAGAGCAGCTGAGTGGGACTCGGGAGACCAGGGTTCTATTCTTGGCTCTGCCGTTGACATGCTACATGATGGTGGATGGTCGGGTAACCTGCCAGGGTATGTCTTCATTGCAGAGTTGAATCAGGTGATCAGCACCCTGGTCTGAGCATCTCAGTTAGTCTAGCTTAGGTGTGAATAACCCCACTGCAAAGCCACCTGCGTGTGTCCACGTGACTGCGTCCACGGGGGTGCTGCACTCGACCATGTGTGTCACTAGGACGTCGGGGGGCATATCCCACAGTTCTTTGGGCTGTAGTGAGCTGAGCTGCTCTGATTGTTTTCCAGTGAATTGTGTCTGTCCTTCTGGGCACACAGGCGCCACTGTGGGAAGGCTCCGGAGGACTGTCAGCACTTATGTGGTTTAGCCTGTGTCCTCACTGCAAAGTAGGTGCAATAGCACTTGAGTGTTCACCTATACCCCAAAATGGGGCAGCTCGCTTGAATTTAAAGCACTGCTAAACTCAGATGAGACAGGAGCTAGGTTAGGGGCAACACCCAAGTAAAAGCGCAAGTTGGCTTGTCTTCACTGCAGAGTTCTCAGTGCCTCTGTTTTCCCAGATGGAAAATGGGATGATGATACTTACTCCACTTGGCAAAGCAACTTCAGATCCTCAGCTCAAAGGTGCTGTACAAGCAAATAATAATTTGCTAGTTGCAAATTGAATTCAGTTGACAGTGGTATAAACGTATAAGCTTTTAGCTCTGGGTACAGCAAATTATTGTTATAGATATGAGACCCCATTCAGCTGTTACATTTATCTAGCAATAATTTATATCACATTTGCATTTCCAGGAATGTAAATATATATGTGAAAATATGGCTGTTTGTCACAGTGCTCACCATGTAGGGATTTAGTGAATGTGTTTGATTTTGATCCTATTCAACTTTGGGTTTTATGAATTAAAGATGACAAGCAGCTCATTCATCTTTCCTCCTGTATTCTAAAATGCTAAGTGGAACTGCTTGTTCAAGTGACAGACTAAATACAAAGCTTAGAACTAGATCTACAGTACCAAAGTCAGCCCTGGAATAAGTAGGCATAAGTCCCAATTTATTTCAATATGAATTACTCCGTTTTACTGAATTTTGCACATAGTGTGAGCAGGTTCTGTACCGTTTTGCTAAAGCATCTCAGTCATGACCAAAACCAGACACGCTCTAGTGTGGGAACTGAGCAAAGAGAGATCACTTTGTCAGTTTATGTGATAATTTCTAGGGCTGTCAAGCGATTAAAAAAATTAATTGTGATTAATTGCACTGTTAATAATCGAATACCATTTTAAAAATATTTTTGGATGTTTTCTACATTTTCAAATATATTGATTTCAATTACAACACAGAATACAAAGTGTACAGTGCTCACTTTATATTTATTTTTAATTACAAGTATTTGCACTGTAAAAAAACCCAAAAGAAATAGTATTTTTCAATTCACCTAACACAAGTACAGTAGTGCAATCTCTTTATCATGAAAGTTGAACTTACAAATGTAGAATTATGTACAAAAAAACTGCATTCAAAAATAAAACACTGTAAAATTATAGATCCTGCAAGTCCTACTTCTCGTTCAGCCAATTGCTCAGACAAAGAAGTTTGTTTACATATGCAGGAGATAATGCTGCCCGCTTCTTATTTAAAATGTCACCTCAACGTGAGAATAGGCGTTCTCATGGCACTGTTGTAGTCGGCGTCGCAAGATATTTACATGCCAGATGCACTAAAGATTCATATGTCCATTCATGCTTCAACTAGCGTTCCAGGGGACATGCGTCCATGCTGATGACAGGTTCTGCTCGATTACAATCCAAAGCAGTGCGGAACGATGCATGGTCATTTTCATTATCTGAGGCAGCTGCACCAGCAGAAGTTGATTTTCTTTTTTGATGGTTTGGGTTCTGTAGTTTCCTCATTGGAGCAAAGAACGCTTTATAGTTGCTTTTTTGCAGCAAGTAACAGAACCAGGAGCAGTAGAAGGTCCCTAAAAGTGGGGGAGGCCCCACCAGTGCCCGAACTGTGGCCCTGCCCTCCCCGCATGCTGCCCCTTTTCCCTGAGCCCCTGCTCCCCCGCTCGCTCCTCTCCGCACCTCTCACCCCATCACTCGCCCTTAAGGCCAGTAAAAAATGGGGGCGCTATGGCCCCCTGGCCCCCCTTGTTCTGGCACCCCTGAACAGAACACAGAATCAAAATCAAATGATGGCATGGGAGGTAGAAATAGAGACGTATATGTTGCAGGAGAGAGAACGAATGGAATAGGAATAAATCAGTTCATGCATCAGGGTCCACAGAATTTGGCTATGGAATAAGAACACAAGAACAGCCATACTGGGTCAGACCATTGGTGCATCTAGCCCAGAATCCTGGCTTCTGACAGTGGTCGATGGCCTATTCTGTTCATTCCCACTGAAGCACCAGGCAATTGTTGAGTGATCCATCCCCTCTTGTCCAGTCCGAGCATCTGCCAGTCAGAAGCTTAGAGACATCTCAGACATGGGTTTGGGTCCTTGACCATCTTGGCTAATAGCCATTGATGGACCTACATCCATGGAGGATATCTAATTCTTGTTAGAACCCAGTTGTAGTTTTTAGCCTTCAGAACATCACCTGGCAACAAGTCTCACAGGTTGACTGGGGGGTCGAATGTCTAAAGCATTGCAGCTATGTTTCAGAAAGAGGCTGAGATTTTATAAATTTGGAGGTTGACAGCAGTGATTGGTAGCAGAAACTTCTAGAACTGATTATCTGCTCTCTAGGCCTGATTCTGATCTTACACTGGTGTGAATCATGAGTTAGAGTCCAGAAATCAATAGTTATGCAGGTGCCAGCAAGATCAGACTCAAACCAGGAGATGGAACTCTGTCCTCGTCCTACCCCGCCCTCTTTCAGGAAGCCAGAAATGGTGATGCTAGCTAGGAACAGTCCCTACACTCACCAGTGGGATTGTCCCTGGTCCCTGTTTGGGGAAAGGGAAAGGCTCCTCCTGGCACCCTCTTCCCCATCTTTGTGTACCTATGTAGGGCCAGGCCCAAGGTAGCCTTTACCTTGTGAGATAACTAATGGTACAAGTGGAATCCATTTCTTACTAGTATGGGGGGAGAGGGACATGGGGGGGCATGTGACCGTCTCACGTGACCCTTCACATGACTCCTCCCCTCCTCCGTCCCCTCCTCATGATCCACCCCCCTTACATGGTGGGGAGGAGCTCTAGGATCATAGACAGCAATTAGACCTATTTAATCTTTGAATCCATCTCTCCTACACGGGCAGGATATAGTCCCCCTAGGTGACAGAGAACGTGCCCAACAACAAGCTGATTGCACACTTGGCCTTAGAGAAGTATATTTCTGTTTGCTCTCCTTCTGTTTTTAAAAGTCCTAAACAATTAAAAATAATAGAGACAGGACAAGAAATTCTATGTATTCAACTGAGTCAAAACCAGGGGTGAAAGTAACTTAAAGGACTTACCGGTATGCCGGAGTCCTGAGCGGGGGTGTGGCCTCAATCAGAAGAGGCGTGGCCTCAACCGGAAGAGGCTGGGCCTTTCAAGATTTAAAGGCCCTGGGGCTCCGGCTGGGGCTGGGAGCCCCAGGGCCTTTAAATCACCCCGGAGCTCCCAGCTGCAGAGGCGGCTGGGAGCCCCGGGGCTCAGGGGCGAATTAAAGGGCCCGGGGCTCCAGCCGCTGCGGAGCTCCAGGCCCTTTAAATCCCTGCCCAAGCCCCGGCTGCCAGAGCTCTGGTGGTGATTTAAAGGGCCCGGGGATCCCCGCAGCGGCAGGAGCACCGGGCCCTTTAAATCCCCACCTGAGCCCGGGGCTCCCCACAGCAGCCTCTCAGCATTTAACCACTATGTTATCCAGCCCCGTTTTGAGCGGGGCTAGACAACAATGGTTAAAATACCAGTTACTTGCTGTGATGAGGTCTATGCTGGCCCTCAGATGGTAAATTAGACCAGGCAGGCCTAATTAATCAGCAAGTTGGGGAAAGATGTGAGCTTCTTGTAGCCTACTAATTAGAAGCAGGCTCAGCCGGGCCCGGGCAGGAACAGAAGGGGACTGTAAAAGCCCAGGAGCTGCAGCCTGCAAGTAGGAAGGGGGGCAGCTGGACTGGGCTGTACTGTACTGTACTGTACTGTAGTCTAGTCCTATCCTGTCCTGTTAGGATGACCAGACAGCAAGTGTGAAAAATCGGGACAGGAGATTGGGGGTAATAGCCTATATAAAAACATGACCCAAAATCGGGACTGTCCCTATAAAATTGGGACATCTGGGCACCCTATGTCCTGTCCTGTCCTGTGAGGAGGGTGTGTGGGCTGGAAAACCCAAAGAGGGAAAGGAGACAGTTATTGAGGAAGAAGCCCAGCAGCAAGGGCTAAGATAGCACAGGCTGCATGTTATAGGGTCCCTTCTCTGAGCTGAAGCCCAGTGTAGAGGGTGGGGCTGGGTTCCCCTAGCAGCCAGTGGGTAGTGGCACAGGGTGTTGGAGATGTCACCCAGACAACTGGTCTGGAAGGACTGTGATTTCCTCAGAAGGAGAGGAACTGAGTGACATGGCCGGCGGGCCAAGCCATGAACCAGAAGCTGCCGCTCCAAGAGTGAGAGAGGCTGCAGACAGAGAAGAAGGTGGGTAGAGAGACTGCTGGGGGGGGGGGGGGGTCTAGCACCTGGCAGAGTTAATCCCCAGGATGGCCAGGAGGAGGTGCCATGAGTGGTGAGGGACCCCGTCACACTTGTCTACAGTGGTACTTCCAGGGGCAACGAGTTATATGGGCCCATGGTGCCCGCGCTCCAGCAATATTCGGGGCCCGGGGGCCTGGCTCCACCAATGTTCAGGGCTGGCCCTCTTCCCCAGCCCCACCTGCTGCCCCCATGTGCCTCCCCCAAGCGTTCCTGCCTGTGCCCTGGGCAGCAGGCGGCTGCCCCCTGCAGCTCTGCGCTGTGCTCTGCTCTGCCAGCTCCCGGCATCAACTGCTGCCGCAGGGTCCTAGCGCCCCCCATCACTAGTGCCAGGGCAGGCTGCCTATGCCCTTCCGCCTTGGATGGAGGGACCCTTCCCTTTTCCGGCGGGACCCTCCACCAGCACAAGCCCCGCCCCCTGCAGTTACCACTCCTGCCCCATGCTGGGCAAGAGGCAGTCCCATCCCCCACCCCCAGTGAGGCTACAGTGAGGGGCAGTAGCAGGGGAGGAGGCACACATGTGATGGCAGCCCCCCTCCCCCACCACAGGGAGGTGAGGGGAGCTTCCTGGACCGGAGAGGGCCTTAGGAGCACGTGAAGTTACAGTGGTGCAAGGTGAATGTGCTGCCTGTGGGGAGAGGGCTGGGGGGAGTCCTCGCTGGCCCCAGCTGGGGGCAGCCTGCCTGCAGCCCAACTCCTCATCCCTGGCCCCGCCCCACCCCAGAGCCTGCACCCCCAACCAGAGCCCCCGCACCCCAACCCTCTGCCCCAGCCCTGAGCCCCCTTCTGCACTGTGAACCCCTCATCCCCCACCCCACCCTGCAGCCTGCACTCCAACTCTCTACCTGAGCCCCTCCCACACCCCAAACCCCTCATTCCCAGCCCCACTTCAGAGCCCTCACATTTTTACATTATTTTAAAAAATATATTGGCTTACAAGGCAGGTGTGTGGGGGGCGGGACTTGGACCTGTTCTGGGCACCACCAAAAATTATACAAACCTGCCACCCCTGGGTACTTCTGCCGCAGGGCTGCACTTATGATGGTGTGATGGCCACCACTTTGGCCAACACCAAGGTGTCATAGGTCTCACCCCCACTTGGAGCTGTTGGGTTCCAAAATGGGGACCTGCCTTGGCTCCCCTAAACTAAAATCCTAGTTTAGATTTGGTAAAAGCTGCCACCACCCAATCAGGTACGTGGATTGGGACACAGTCCTTCCCCAAAATCCTTGGGGATCCCAAGAGCCCCAAATCCATGGAGTTCTTACACCCAGGAGAAATAAACCATTCCCCCCTGCTTCCTTCCCCCTCCCTTTTCCTAGGAGAGATACCGGGATCCAACTACAGAGGGATACCTCCCTCCTCCACTTTCCCTGAGAATCCACCCAAGGAAAAATCAACCAAGTCCTTTACAGAAAAGATTTATTAAAGAATAAAAAGAAAGTCACTGTCTCTGTAACCAAGATGGAACAATACACAGAGTCTATCCTGTAAACCTGGAGAGCATTCCCCCTCCCCCTTTTCTTTCTCAGTAAAAGCAAAGTAACAGCAAACAGGAATAAAGAATTTCCTTCAGCAAACACACAATTGCAAATGTAGAAATCAAATTATAAGACTAATCCGCCTTTCTAATTAATACTCACTATTGAATAGTAGGAACTACTCCAGGAGAACTTGGAGACATGACTGGCCTCTCTTAGATCCAAAAAGAGAACTCTAACAAAGAACACAGACAAAGGCTTCCCTCCACAGAGATTTGAAATTATCTTGTCTCTGATTGGTCCTCTGGTCAGGTGGTCATCAGGTACTGCATGTTAACCCTTTACAGGTAAAAGAGACCTTAACCCTTAACTATCTGTTTATGACACAAGGGGTTAAACCAGGGACCTTTACTGCTTGAGCTAAAGAGGCAGGCTCTGTAACTGTGGGCTGTAACAGACTCACAACCTCTGTGGGTTAAACAGAGAGAGGGAAATGCAACACAAAGACCACTGGGTTACGGTAGCAACAGTGGGCCAAATTCATCCTGGGGGTAATTCAACTTAAGTTGGTAGAGTTGCATCTGGGATAAAGTCACCCCCAAACATTCAAAACTAGTAGGGTTAGATTATGATCTTATTTCCATTGAAGTAGATCAGGAGTAACCACACTCAGTTCTGTGGAGTTATTTACCCCAGATTTACACCAGGGTAACTAAGAGCAAGATTTCCCATAATGATCCAGTCATCAGAAGTTAGTTTCTGTTAAGCTCATAAAACTAGCTGCCCGATTTGCTAACAATGTGCCTGTGTATTGTACTTGGGTGGTCTTTAAAGTGAACATTAGCAATAAAACAGAAGTGTTTCTTCACTATTTACTTTAATTCAACTTTTTCTGAACGGATGTGGAATGAATTCCTGTTCTGTTCTATTTAGGTTCTTAAACCACGCTCATCACTGTAGTATTTGAGTGCCTTCCAGTAGGTCACTTGCACCCTCCAAAGACTGGTTGACCCTACTAATTTTACAATCTGCGGATGTGTTTAGGTGACAATTTTAAAATGGAAAGAATATCTGTACAAACCACATTCTGGGTGGCTGTGCTATGCACAGAGGCCTCTTGTTCCAGGAAAGGCTTCCCCCATCAAGCCTGATGTTATGTGGGAAATGCTCTTAGTGAGATGAAATCTGATTATGTAGCTTTTTGTGACCCTGAAAATTCCATTAGTGAATTGCTATGTAAACTTCAGGGTTAAGTGTGACTTGTTTACATTAAGCCCCATTTAATACTGGTTTGGAAGCTATTAGTACACCAGGGGCCTATGTTAGATGGAACTTTCCTGATGTTATTTAGATCCCATGTGCAAAGAGAGATCTGGTGATGTATGGCTCAAACCCAGTGCTCTCCAGCACTTTATTTTTATCTTAATTTTGAACTAGAATGACTAATCGGTAGAGGCTTCATTTGTGGGAGTAGGAAGCAAGGAGTTGGGAAGCCAAAGGCCTGCCCACTCCTAGTTATCCCATGGGCGTTGGCTGCCAGGGAGCGGGAAGGGAGGAGAAGGGGAAGTGGTCTCTCCCACTCATTTTCTATCCTGCCCAAGGAGAGCAGAGCATGATGCACCCTCTCCAAGGGCCGTGCAGCAGACACTGCGTGTGTTGCTGGCTGCCTGATCCAGAATTCCTCCTGGAGATTCTAGCCCCTTCCAGTCTGCATGAGGCACCCAGGGTACATTCAGCCCTCAGCCTAGGAACAGCATTGAGTACAATTCCCTTGCCCAGCTGTACAACAGATATTTCAGAGTCAGAAAGCTGTTTAGTGTCTACAATTAGGCGGGAGGAGGCAATGGAAAAAAATCCATGTATAAATCCAAAGCATGTTTCTCCTATCATATAAGGATGCACAGTGCACTGCATTTATCTGCATAATCTGTTCGTTCACAAAATAATGCAATCCCAGTCTGAGTCAATAAAACTGAAAGATGGAACATTTTACAGGGGCAGAACTGTATCACGAAAATTGCACAGTGAGAAAAGTTTATTTAAAAACCTGAGGGCTCAACTGATATTGTAAAGGCACTGGCCTGTATTGGGACTTAGGAGTGGTGCAAGGCTGAAACGCCCTTGTGGGGTGGAGGTCTGGGAGTCACTGCCTCACCCTGGCAGGGGAACTCCAGGAGACAGAATCCCTCCTGGAGTTACCCAAAGCACAGGAGGGAGTGGTCACCCTGCACTGTCCCTTAGGAGCAGACAGTATGCTGTCTCCCACACAGCCACTGAGCACTGCTGACTGTCTAGAGGGATGAAGAGCCATGGCCCAAAAGATGCCAGTTCTCATTGCTGAGGATTCCGTACTGAGGACTGTGTTGGAATTGCAAGCTGTCCCTTTAGGACAGAGATCTACAAAATGTGGGGTGTGCATGCCCCCCCAAGGGGGATGTAGAGGAACATCCGGGGGGCAGGGCCAGGTCCACGCCAGTCCCCACGACAATGGGGAGGGAGTGCCATCCAGCCCCTCCCTACCCCGAGCCGCGTCCCTGACTCCCGGCCCCGGGCATGCCCTTTCCCCAGCCTTGGTGCAGCTCTGCTTCTGGCCCTGTTCCAGCCCCAAGCCTCGGCCGCTAGCCATGGCTCCGTTCCCGGCCTGAGGCAAGGCTGGGAGCGGAGCTGCACTAGCTACGGGCCCGACTGCCAGCTCCCAATGCAGCCCTGCTGCGGCTCCGCTCCCACCCCCAGTCTCAGCCCCTGGCCGCGGCCCCGTTCTTGGCCCCAGATCAACCCCCAGCTGCAGTCCCAGCCTCAGCCCCCTTACCCTTGTTTGTGTCCCACCCCCCGTCTGGAGCCATGGCCCCACTCCCAGCCCTAGCTCCTGGGGGGTGCAGATGGGTAAGGCAGGGGGTGTGACCCTCAAAAGTTTGGGGACTGCTGCTTTAGGAGTAAAGTTTCCTGGTCCTGCTTGCAGGCACTGGGGCTCTGAAGGGAAGTGTGATATCTGGCCTTAGATGTAGGCAGTTTAGATTCTGCAGTCAGCCAGCCTAGACTAAGGTGGGCTGAGTTGTGCCTCACTGTTTCAGGGAGCAGCCTGGTTTCTCCCTCTCTGTTTTGGGGTTCTTGTGTGGTTTTGTTCTGAATTTTAACAAACAAAGAAGTGCTATTTTGCAGCTTTCCAGCAAGAGTATTTGTTTTTCTCTAACTTATGTGTGTGTGCTGTGAACATAACAGTGCTGCAGAGTCAGTTGAGACTAGGTGCAAGGGCTAGTAGCCTTCACATGCAGGTGTGTGAGGGTGTAGCCCATGCTTCAAAGTGTTGCGATCTGAAGGCAGGACAGACCTGAAATGTGACCAGATGCACACATGTTATACTGTATTATGTGCTGTGCATCATGACATGCATGAGAAGTGTAATATAATGTCACACGGAGATGTGTGTGTGCATTTGATCTACAGGAGCTCATGCATTACACAGGTCTGCGTAGACGCCTACTGTGAGAGATGTGCAACACCTGCTCCCAGGGGCTGTGTTTGGAGTGGTGAGCCATACTCAGGCTCAGCAGAAGGTGGAGGGAGCGCTGCTCCTGGATGCACTGTACAGCTTTAATCTCCCTGGGCTGGTTAGCGCAGGTATGCTGAATGTTTCAGGATCAAACAGTACAATAAACACGCAGATTGGAATTGAAATGGTTCAGTCCTCTATTACAGGTGGCTCGAGATGGCAAAGGCAGAGGAGACCCTGTAGAGAAATCGTGTGGTGCAAGGTCTTAGGGAGAGTGGTGTCAGCATGAGACTTCAGTAATGCTCGATGGCTGATTTGCAGAGCAGCAGTGGTGGTTTTCTGGGATTGCCGTACAGAGGCTGTGAGGGTTAGAGTGTGGCTCAGGGCTGAACTGAATTGTAGTTGGCTTTTGGCTACTGGGGGAGGAAGCGTCAGCCTCAGAATGCTTGGCCATGGGTCCTTTGCAGGGTGGAAATAACAGCAGGCAAATCTCCTCTGTCTGCAATGTGCGGAAGGCAGACAGACTTCGGGGGAAAGCTCTGGGAGGAATGTGGGGTCTGCATGAAATGGGAAACAAAAGACTTAAGGTCTCTGACTTAGTGGCCCTGAAAGAGCCATGTCATGCTAGGGAGAGAAGAGCGCTCATCCCTCTCTCCTGCAGGATACTAATAATTCCCATTGATCACTGTGGTGCCCTGAGTGGGGAGTATGTGGACCCCTTAACCCACATGGAATTAATTACAGCATCCAGGCTGCCCATCCAGACCAGTTTAAACTGGCTTGACAGCCAGATGCCATGGAAACCCTCCATTCCTGCCAGGCTGGTAACTGGAGCTAAACCCCACATGGTTCCCTTAGCAAGCTGAGGGTTAAAACCTTCCCTAAGGCAGCAAGAGACCCCACAGCTTCCGTTGACTTGGCTTGTTAGCCGGCCCTTCAGGAAATTTATGTGGGCTACCACAGCTAATTACTTGAGGGTATCATCAAACTCAGAAGGCTGGATATACAAACCCATCAGGGAAATGTCTGGGAGACATCATACAGGAAGCTGTGGGTGTTTTGCTTTAATACCATGCCCAGAGCTGACTCTGAGCTATAAGAACTTTTTATTTAGCCTGACAACACCCCTGTGAGGCAGTGCAGTGCTGGTATCCCCACTCCTTCACACAACGCACAGTCTACCTGTGGAGCTCGTTGCCACGGGATGTTGTGAAGGCCAAAAGTATAACTGAGTTAAAAAAAATTAGATAATTTATGGAGGATAGGTCCATCAATGGCTATTAGCCACGATGGTCAGGGATACAACCCTGCTCTGGGTGTCCCTAAACCTCTGACTGCAAGAAGCTGGGACTGGATGACAGGGGGTGGATCACTTGATAATTTCCCTGTTCTGTTCATTCCCCCTGAAACATCTGGCCCCACCCACTGTTAGAAGACAGGATACTGGTCTAGATAGCCATTGGTCGGACCCAGTATGGTCATGCTACTTTATAGACTGGGAATGGAAGCACAGAGTGACTTGCCCAAGGTCATACAGGAAATCTGTGGCAGAGCAGGGACTTGCACCCAAGTTTTACGCTAGCACCCTAACCACTGGACCATTTTTCCTAATGTAATTATACTGGCTGTTCCCACACACACACTGAAGTGTTGGGTTTTGATGTGAACATTTCCTGTACGCACACACACACTGAAAATGATGAGTACTCACACAGACTTCCTTCCTGCTCTACAATTTTCCCCCTTGAAAGATGGGCTCGATATGGCTGGGGGAGTGCTGGTGCTTCCGTGTACAACAGCACACTCCTGGAAAAGGAGATACTGTACCCTATAGAACACTGCGTTCCAGTACAGCAAACTGTCACTCTGAATTATCTAATGAAGGAAGCTGCCATGTCCATGAGTCTCGTGAAAGGAAAGCTTGCTGTGTGAGGACTGAGGTAAGCATGTTTGCATGCAACTGCCCACAAGAGGCCAGAACAGGTGCAGTTGTTACATTAATTAATCAGCGTTTCTGACTGTGTCAAAGAAAATCAAGTTAACGATAGCTGATGCATAAGAAAGACCTAGGGAACATTGATGACCATGCAGTTTTTTAGTCAAACTGAGCCAGAATTGTCTCTCTCTAATTTGCTCTTGCCACTTCAGATGCACTATTTTTAGGGAGCAGTGTGACTGGGTTGGGCTCTTCCAACAATGGCTAAACATTTAACAGCTGAAGGCGTAATAAATACATTTAATAAGGAACTGCCATATTGGGTCAGACCAATGGTCCATCCAGCCCAGTATCCTACAGTGGCCAATGCCAGATTCTTCAGAGGGAATTAACAGAACAGGTCAGTTATCAAGTGATCCAGCATCTGGCAGTCAGTGGCTTAAGATATGTCTACATCAGAATTAAAAACCCAAGGCTGGCCTGTGCCAGCTGACTTGGGATCGCGGGGCTCAGGTTAAGGGGCTGTTTAATTGCAGTGTAGTCATTTGCACTTGGGCTGCAGCCCAGGCTCCAGGACCCTGAGCCCAAATGTCTATGCTGTGGTTATACAGCCCGAGTCTGAGTCAGCTGGCACAGGGCAGCTGCGGGTGTCCAATTGCAGTGTAGACATACCCTTAGGGACACCCAGAACATGGGGTGCATCCCTGACCATCTTGGCTAATAGCCATTGATGGACCTATCTTCCATGAACTTATTTAATTTGTTTTTGAACCCAGTTATATTTTTCTGACCTTCATAACATCTCCTGGCGATGAGTCTAGAAGATGACTATATGTTGTGTGAAGAAATACTTCCTTCTGTTTGTTTTAAACCTGCTGCCTATTAATTTCATTGGATGACCTTTGGTTTTTGAGTTATGTAAAGGGGTAAATAACACTTCCTTATTCACTTTCTCCGCACTATAGAAGTCTATAAAATCATGAATCAGTTGCCTATTTTCCAAGCTGAACAGTCCCAGTCTTCTTAATCTCTTCTCATATAGAAACTGGTCCATACTCCTAATCATTTGTGTTGCCCTTCTCTGTACCTTTTTCAATTCTAATATCTCTTTTTTCTTTTTTTTGAGCTGGGGTTACCAGAACTGCACACAGTATTCAAGGTATGGGCGTATGATGGATTTATGTAGTGGCATTATGATATTTATTGTCTTATTATCTATCCCTTTCCTAATGATTCCTAACATGGTTAGCTTTTTTGACTGCTGCTCATCGAGCAGATGTTTTCAGAGAACTATCCACAATGACTCCAAAATCTTTCTTGAGTAGTAATAGCTAATTTAGATCCTATCAGTTTGTATGTGTAAGCAGAGTCTGGATGAGCTCTCCCCTGACATCTAGTGATGAGCCGTGGAAAAAGACTCTAGAAGCTGATCTTGTTTGCATGGACACACCCACTCTGCCTAGGTGCTCAGCATGATGGGACTGCTTGCCCAAATGATCACTTGTGGCTGGTGTTGGATCCCTAGTCTCCTTGTTATTGGGGCAGGAGTAATAAAGTGTTGCTATCCTTGTTGTGTGAACCGAGGGCAGCAGAACTGTACTTGGCCTACCCCAATGGAGGGACTCACTCTCAACTGAACAGCACTCACTAGGCAGGGGACATGGGTTCCAAAGGCCAATTTGTTGAGAGAGGGTGGGCTGGGGGCTGATTTGATCCTTTTTCTCCCTGTGTTTTAATAAAAGTTAATTTAGACTCAATTGAGAGTCTTATATGCAGCAGAGCTAACATCACTGATACCTAGGTCTAAGTATTAGACCTACTTTGGACAGTGTCTCTATTGCAAAAAACTGCCCAGTGTGCACCAGCAGTGAGCCTCCCCACTAACAGCTGAAATCACTGAGAGCTCTGTTAAGTGTGTGTGTGGCGGGGCCCTGAAGACATCTTGGCAAGCAGGTAGCTAGCAGAGAGGTGTGGCAAGTAGCTAGCAGGGTGGCTGGCAGAGAGATGCAACCAGCAGGGCAGCTAGCAGAGAGGTGAGGCAAGTGGCTAGCTGGGCGGCCGGCAGAGCCCTGCAGAGGTGTGGCAATTGGCCATTGGGGTGATGAGCAAGTGCCCAAGCAGTGCAGCATGTGAAGTGCCTACTTACCCACCCCCTGCCTTCCACCCAGGGTGGGAGGTGAACTTTGTGGATGAACCTCTGAACTCTGGGACTGCATTGGCCAAGGACAGCAACTGTGAGTGGGGTACAGAGAAGGGATGAGCACATTAAAGGGACTTTTGCGTTGCTGGACTTAAGACCCTGAGAGGAAAAGGACACAGCCCAACTTACTTGGGTGTGGGTCTTTTGCTCATGGTTTGTGTTTATGAGCCCTAGTTGTGGTGTTTTCCCAAATTAATGCTGAGTTAATTCCCTACTTTTATTAAAAGTTTTTGCTACAGTCAGATGCAATGCTTGCAAGAGGGGAAGTATTGCCTCTCAGCGGGGTGGTATGCAGGGGCAGCTCCAGACATTTCGCTGCCCCAAGCACGGCGGCATGCCGCAGGGGGTGTTTTGCTGGTCGCCGGACCCGCGGCTCCAGTGGACCTCCCGCAGGCGTGCCTGTGGAGGGTCCGCTGGTCCTGCGGCTCCACCGAAGCCACGGGACCAGCGGACCCTCTGCAGGCACACCTGCAGGAGGTCCACCGGAGCCCTGCCTGCTGCCCTCCCGGCGACCGGCAGAGCGCTCCCTGTGGCATGCCGCCCCAAGCACGCGCTTGGCGTGCTGGGGCCTGGAGCCGCCCCTGGTGGTATGTAATTGTCCCTGGTCACTGGGTGGGGGCTTGAGCCGGTTTTGTGTGGTATTGTTGAAAAGGAACCCCTAGATACTGAACCCAGCCCTTGTTGCTGCTGGCTTCATCTGGGAGAAGCGTTACATATGTATAGTTGGGATTATGTTTTCCAGTGTGCATTACTTTGCATTTATCAACATTGAATTTCATCTGCCATTTTGTTGCCCAGTCACAAAGTTTTGTGAGATCCCTTTGTAACTCTTCGCAGTCTTCTTTGGGCTTACCTATCTTGAGTAATTTTGTATTGTCTGCAAATTTTGCCACCTCACTGTTTATCCCTTTTTCCAGATCATTTATGAATATGTTGAACAGCACAGGTCCCAGTACAGAACCCTGGGGGACCCGGCTATTTATCTTTCTCCATTCTGAAAACTGACTATTTATTCCTATCCTTTGTTTCTTGTCTTTTAATCAGTTACTGATCTGTGAGAGGATCTTTCGTCTTATCCCACGACAGCTTACTTTGCTTAAGAGACCTTGTCAAAGGCTTTCTAAAAGTGCAAGTACCCTATATACATTCGATCACCATTATAGACATGTTTGACCCCCTCAAAGAATTCTAATAAATTATTAAGGCATGATTTCCTTTTACAAGAGCCATGTTGACTCTTCTTCCACAAATCATGTTCATCTATGTGTCTGATAATTCTGTTCTTTACTATAGTTCCAGTCAATTTGACTGGTAATGAAGTTAGGCTTACTGGCCTGTAATTGCCAGGATCTCCTCTGGAACATTTTTTTTTAATTGGCATTACATTAGCTACCCTCCAGTCATCTGGTACAGAGGCTGATTTAATTGATAGGTTACATACTGCAGTTAATAGTTCTGCAATTTTGTATCTGAGTTCCTTCAGAATACCATCTGGTCCTGGTTTAAATTATTGATTTGTTCCAAAACCTCCTCTATTGACACCTCAATCTGGGACAGTTCCTCAGATCTGTCACCTAAAAAGAATGGGTCATGTGTGGGAGGCTCCTTCACATCCTCTGCAGTGAAGACTGATACAAATAATTAATTTAGCTTCTCCGCAATGGCCTTATTTCCCTAGAGTTCTCCTTTTAGCACCTTGATTGTCAAGTGGCCACACTGATAGTTTGGCGGGTTTCCTGCTTCTGATGTACTTACAAAAACTGACAGCAAAATTTTTTAAAATCTTTTACTAGTTGCTCTTCAAATTTGTTTTTGGTCTGCCTAATTATACATTTACACTTGCCTTGCCAGAGTTTATGCTCCTTTCTATTTTCCTCAGTAGGATTTGACTTCCAATTTTTAAAAGATGCCTTTTTGCCTCTAACTGCCTCTTTTACTCTGTTGTTTAGCTATGGTGACATATTTTGGTTGTCTTGCTATTTTTTTTTTAAATTTGGGGTATACATTTAATTTGAGACTCTATTATGGTGTTTTAAATGAGTTTCCATGCAGCTTGCAGGCATTTCACTCTTATGCCTGTTCCTTTTAATTTGTTTAACTAGTTTCCTCATTTTTGTGTAGTTCCCCCTTTTGAAGTTAAATGCTACTCTGGTGGGCTTCATTGGTATACCCACCACCACAAGCATGTTAAATTTAAATATATTGCGGTTGCTATTACCGAGAGGTTCAGCTATATTCACCTCTTGGACCAGATCCTGTGCTCTACTTAGGACTAAATCAAGAATTGCCACTTTCCTTCCTTCCCTTGTGGGTTCTAGCACTAGCTGCTCCAAGAAGCAGTCATTAGTAGGATTTTTTTTTAAGTGTCAGATTAACAGTCCTGGAGATTGGAATCCTCTTTCTAACCACAGAAAAGGGCTGATGTGGTACAAGCTTTATCATCTCATAGCTGCCCTGCCTATGTGCCTCAACCCAAGACCGAATGGCCCACTTCTAGGAGTGTGAAGTGGCTGTTTGTTCTTTAGGCCTGTTTCCCCACTCTGATGAGACTGTCATCAATTATGTTGGTAACTCTTACAGTGTGGATACTTGTCCACTAAGGATTGGACAGACACCACCAAATCACTTCACACAGACTAACAAACAGACACTGATGATGCATAAAATTTGAGACTTTGGGAACACAGATCTTTGCATCCTAACAATTATACTAAAATATACAATAATTATTTAAGCCATACACAGAATGGGCAATTACTTTTAAACGTGAAATATCTTTGATAGGGAAAATATTTCTCTCAAAGAAGTCACTAAATGTTTACACTTTCAGTGGACTAAAATATAGTTCAGATGATGAGTTCCCAGGCTACATCAGCAGTTAGGTACATTCTGGTAAACTATTTCAATCGTGTATTAAAACTTCACACCAAAAAGTTAGAACAGGAAACTAATTTAGAAGACAATTGAATTTGAATAATAAACCAGACTGGGGTAATGTTCTTAGCTCATCTGGATCTTTAAGGAGGCAGTATTCCCAAACAACTCATTTTACAATTTAAGATTAAGTGAAATAAGGTTCTGTCAATATTTCAGAAGCTCTAACTTGGCACAAATAGAATGCATATAAAATTTGTCATTAGTAATAGTAAAAACCAGTATTTTGTGATTTTCACAGATAAAACACATTTAAAACCAAAAAGTCTTTCAAAATAGCTTCTTTTCTCAATTCATGAGGCTGGTAAATATCTTGATGATGATTATTACTAGTAAGGTTTTGGAAGGGACTACACTACACTTCGATAGTGCCTTTCATTTGATATCCAGGTGTTTCATGGACATACTAATAAAAGCTGTCATAACTGTTTTTTGAGGTAGGATATACAGTGGACTTTTCACTCCTCTCTGAAGTGCAGATAACTACCTCTTGGGTGGAGCATTGTTTCCTGTTAGTCATTTACCTTCTGCTTTCTTCCAAACTTAGATTTTCCCATATGACAACACACATACTGTTGCTAGACTCCTAGCCTTTCTACACAGACTCTTATTTTAATGAGCCATCTTTGCACCTATGACCTTTCATCTCAAGGTCTCAAAGCACTTAAAGGTGAATATTATATCCCTACCTTATAATTAGCAAAACTTTGGCACAGAGCAACGAAGTAAGTTATTTATTATTTGTATTATGGTAGTACCTAGTACCACTGTGCTTGATACTGCACAAACACGGAACAACTCCAGCCTCTGTGCCAAAGAGGTGACAATCTGGGTAATCTGCATAGTTAACTCTTGCCATTTTTTTATAGCGAATCTCACAATAAATACTTGGTGTTTTACTTAAAGCCTCAGCTCCTGGATTCATGTGAATATGTGAGACTCTCAGCTTTCATTTTTAAAACAAGTGTGTTTCTATTCTTCTGTCTGCAGAGAAAAGTTTGAAAATATGACCTGAGTGTACTCTAAAGTTTTAAAAAGACCCAAAAGGCACATAAAAATAACCCAAAATGTATTTTCAAGACAGTCTCGTGATTTTTGAACATTTGGGATTGACAATACTGTTAAATGTATGCTGCCATTTTTAGCTAAAATCGTGACTTTCATCTGAGACCACCGCTTCGTTCTTGATGCATCAATTAGCAATAATAGATCTGTGGCAGACTGAGATCATATTTCTAGGACTAGTGTTCCTGGATGTGCAGTTGTGGTAACTATAGTAGTACCCTACCCTGAATTCTAAAGAACATTCTGTTGGGGGGGTGTCAAAGTAACTCTGTAGGCATAATACAAAATGTGACCAGTTCATTGTTGTCTAGTGGGACTGCAGCTCCATTCTTTCCTATGGGGAGAAGGGAAAGAGACCAGGTGACAGATGTGTCCGTATCAGCAGAGATGCTGGAGAGAAGTAGAGATGGATCCTGAGTTCCAAAGCTCAGAGGGTTTGGCTCCAGGGGCTTGGCTCAGGTCCCATTTATAAAAAGGAAACAGACTAGCAACATGGGATCAGGTGACCAGGCCTTTTACAATAACTTACCCTCCTCTAGGTGATATAGCCAGAGGTACCAGTACTGAAGAGATCAAGGTGGACTGAGGATAGAACAATACTCAAATCAGCCAATCATTCTCTGGAAAGGAAAGGCAAGTGTGAAGTTAGTTCGTTAGTTTAGTTAGTTGGTACCCATTACATCTCTGGCATTTAGGGCAGTGACAAAGCTCCTCCACTCCTGTCTGTTTCTGGCAAATCTTTCAATGGTTCCCCAGCTGTGCCCCAGGTTTTTCAGCTCAGCTTCCACAGTTCTTCGCCATGTTGTTTTTGGGCGGCCTTGTTCTTGCTTGCCTTCAGGTGTCCATCTTATTGCTATTCTGGTGATGGAATCAGTTTCCATCCGAAGCACATGACCGATCCATCTCCAACACCTCCTGGCAATGATAGTGTTCATATCTTCTTGGCAAGAGTGAAGCTGATCAGTAAAGAGAAATGGCTGCAAGGTCTGTAATAAAACCCTGTTAGTTCTTGGAGGGTGTTTCTGTGCCTAAATGTTCCTTGCAAGCCTCTCTCTCTTCTGAGTGCTACATACTATCTATTGATCCAGTTATTGCAAATTTTACACTAGATGGAGCCTCAGTTTCCTAGAGATTTAGTTCTCTTCAAATTCTTTTCTGTTCTGAATAGGTTCTTGTATCACATTCATTGCCATAGTATCTGACCATCTTCCAACAGTGCATTGAGCAATGTGACTAGCATCCATCAAGTGGTGTTTGTTCTCTCATCCTCTCTGCAAGGAGAGAACTGTATGGAATGGAGTATCTTGTTTTGGTAGGGTGGATTGTTTGTCTTTTTAAAATATTCATGTTGCTATGTTTGTTAGAGAAGGCAAGGTAAAAGAAATGTGCCTTGCACTTGGAGTGGAAGGTGGCAAGGTTTGTGATGATCCTCAGTTCCTGGGAGAAGTCATTCCACAGTCTCAGATCCTCCCCGGGAGAAAGCTCCGTCTCCCGCACAGAGGAGCTTTATCCTTGTTTGCAGAGAATTCCATTGTGCTAGAGGAGTGAAGTTGTCAACCACAGTCTTCATCCCAAAGCTTTAGATGGTCTCTTAGATATCCTGGGTCCAGGGCACCTTGAAGATAAGGACTGAGATATTGACGTTGGTTTGACATTCTATGGGAAGCTAGTGCAGAGTGGAGGATATGTATAATGTGCTTCCAGTAGCTTGTGTTGTTGAGGAGATGAGCTGCAGTGTTCTTTGCTGCAGCATCCCCTGCCAGGGTCATGCTAATTTCTGAAATCTTGCGGCGTGAGGGTTGTTCCTGCTATCTAGTCACTTCATTTATGTATTTTATTCACTCTTATGCCTCTTATTCCTTTAGTTTTGTCCATAACTTTTAGCTTCCTGCTTGTGTAAATCTGACCTTGTGGCCTGTGTTAGAGATTTGAACAGCTGAAGCCAGCATGCAGAGTCTTGTACCCTGCATGCTGTTTCCTGGATAGGGAGACAGTGAGCTCACACTATTGGAGCTTACTGTCCCCTACTACATCTGTGCCTAGTGACACATGCAAGTAACATAGAGAATGTGATGCCGTTGTAAGTTTCTCCACAGCAGGGAGGAGTGCTGGCAGCAATCTGTTTACAGTATGAACGTGCCAGCTGAGTATTTCAGTTTTGCATCAAAATTCTTTTGCTGACTCCAGATGAAATCTGCCTGTCCGTCAAAATGCATTGTGCTTGGCAAATTTTCAGTGTCCCCACAGAGCAAGAGTGAGGGGGAGTTTTCTGCAGCTACATAGTGTAATACTGTTTCCACAGAGAAGATAGTGCTCTCCTATAGGTGCAGATCAGGAGCAACTCGAATTAAGTCACTGGAATTACACCCCAGTGTGAGGCTTCATCTGCATTTCATCTTGGAGGTGTGATTCCCAGCTCACATAGATGTACCCACACTAGCTCAGCTCGAGCTAGCACCTGAACATAAGAACGGCCATGCTGCATCAGGCCAATGGTCCATCTAGCCCTGTATCCTGTCTTCTGACAGCCGCCAGTGCCAGATGCTTCAAAGGGAGTGAACAGAACAGAGCAATTTATGGAGTGATCCACCCCCTGTTGTACAGTCCCAGCTTCTGGCAGTCAGAGATATAGGGACACCCAGAGCATGGGGTTGCGTCCCTGACCATTTTGGCTAATAGCCATTGATGGACCTGTCCTCCATGAACTTTTCTAGTCCTTTTTTAACTCAATAATACTTTTGGTCTTCACAACGTCCCCTGGCGATGAGTTGTGTGAAGAAGTACTTCCTTAGGTGTGTTTTAAACGTGTTGCCTATTTATTTCATTGAGTGGTTCCTGGCTCGTGTGTTATGAGGAGGAGTAAATAGTGCTTCCTTATTCACATTCTCCACACCATTAAGGATTTTATAGACCTCTGTCATATCTCCTCTCAGTCACCTCTTTGCTAAGATTAACAGCCCCAGTCTTTCTAAACTCTCCTCATATGGAAGCTGTTCCATATCTCTAATCATTTTTGTTGCCTTTCTCTGTACTTTTTCCAATTTTAATATATCTTTTTTTGAGATGGGGTGACCAGAACAGCATGCAATATTGAAAGTGTGGGGGTACCCTGGATTGAATTTATGGGTGTACTTATGGTCTTATGTTCTTAGAGCTAGGGAATCACACTTCTCTGCTCAAAAGTAGATGTTGCTCCCTTCTGCAGACACTATCAGCTGTATGCATAGAATTAGAGGCTGGCTGAGAACGTGGCCTGGCCTATCATAGCTGCCGAGATTTGTTCTGCAACATGTGACATCTCATGCAAATTCTTCAATGAATGAATTTGCATCATTAACAACATTTGCATATAATCACAAATGTAAGCTTATCATCAACACACACTTCCCTGAGCAGTGTTGAAGGAGCTGCACAAAACTTGGCAACGCTGGCTGGGTGGGTAGGTGGATAAGTACTTGAGGGAGTCTGAGTGGGTAGCTACTGGGGCTGAGGGTGTTGCTGGAGAGTAGGTGGGGGGCTGGTGCTACTGTGGATTAATGGGCTGCTGTGGGGGTGGGTGGGTACTGGGTTGCTGCAGAGCAGGGTTCTCTTATGGGGGCAGGAAATGTTGGGGCTGCTACTGGTGGGTAGATGGATGGAGGTACAGTTGGACTCCTGAAGTCCAGGGGGCTGGGGGAAGCCTGGTGCAGCTGGCTGCAGGGGACGGGAACCAGGGCAGGTGTATTGGGCCCCTCCTCTTTGGCTGTGCCCCAGCCACCTTCTCCATCTGCCGCCGCTGCCTCCTCCTCCCAGTCGCTCATTCCTGGCCCTGGGTCAGTACCTTGCTTGCTCAGCAGGTGCCAAAGCAGTCTCTAGCCACCAAAAGCTAGAAGTGCAGACGATGCCTGCAGCTGTCCCTCAGCCCAGTCAGGCACGTGAGAATCCAGTTGGCTGTGGGAATGTGTGACAGGGCTGCCAAATGTGTGAGATATTCCAGGGCTGGCACATATGTAAAACTGACATGTGACTATGACAGGGAGACTTAGGAGAGGAGAATAAAGCAGGCGAGGAAGTGTGTATGTAAGCAGAAAAGAAGTTAAAACATCCAGGGTCAGAGTCTGATGGGAATGTTTGCCTGATCAACTGCAATACTTGACCCTCTGAGCGTGAGAAGACCATGAGGGCCAGCCCTGGACATTATAATTAGGGAAATTTGAGGAGAATCCCCTTTCCCACCCCTTCGCTCCACTTGACATTTGAGATGAGCTGGAGCTGTGTAGTTCATCTCTAGAACAGGGGCTGGTGGCAGGACAGAGGGAAATTGGAGGTGGTTTTCCTTTAATCCACCTCTCCAAACGAAACCCCAATTGTGGGGAAGGTTTTTGGCAGAGACTGAATGGGGACTGAATTCACTACATCAAAAGGCAGAGTTCTCATGTCCCACTGGGACAGCCAGAAAGCCATTGCTGCAGACAAGTGGGGGAAAGAAAGGAAGCACTGAGCAAAGCCTGCTGCAGCCTGGTGGCTGGTGGCTGGTTTCTGGTACATTGCGTGAGGGGAGAAGTGCTAGAGGAGTTAGAGTAAATGTCAGCAAGGAGTGGGAAGGCCCAGACTCTGCTTGACAGGCCCACTCCAGAGGGATGCGTGGATGCTTTTAGAAATACTTTGAAGTATTAAGACACAAATAGATCATATTTCAGAGATAAGAGACTGTTCTTCTGCTCCATAACATGGTGCAATGTGAAGTGTAAACTGCAGTCCACAATGACCCATTGGAATAAAAATATTCCAGTATCGATTGCTCATCTGGACACCACTTATTGCAAATGGCTTATATATAATGTACTCATATAGTTGAGGGGAGGATAGCTCAGTGGTTTGAGCATTGGCCTGTTAAATTCAGGGTTGTGAGTTCACTCCTTGAGGGGGCTGCTTCGGGATCTGGAGCAAAATCAATACTTGGTCATGCTAGTGAAGGCAGGGGGCTGGACTCAATGACCTGTTGGGGTCCCTTCGAGCTCTGAGAGATAGGTATAGCTCCATATAAGAGTTAAGTGTTGGTTGAGCAAAGCCTGCTTAACCCCACAAGTCCAGGCAAACGCTCTCTGGCTGCAGAATGCTTTAGGAGTTATAGTTACAGAGTTTTGAGAGGAAAGATTAGGACAAATGTACAAAACACAGCCTGCAGAACAAGCAAGTTGCTCAGGGGAAGAGGTTGATTACTTCTCTTCTCTACAACTCTCATTGCACAGGCCTTTTATCTACTGGGCCTGGCCCAAGGCCTAAAAAAGAAAGTGCAATCACACCCAAGGGCAGTGACTTCCTTTTCTCCACCCCACTCCAGCTCAGAAATATTAATACACCAGCTGCTTTTGTTGCTGCTGCTGCCTAGAACCATCTCTGTTTTCTTCAACAGCAAGGGAACTGGAGAACTTTTTTAAGGCAGTGCTTTGAGCCAGGCTTACTACAGTGACTGACTCTACATCCCACTTGGTACTGGCAACAGTACCTCACCTCCAGGGCTGGAGGAGGAGGGATAGCTCAGTGGTTTGCGCATTAGCCTGCTAAACTCAGGGTTGTGAGTTCAATCCTTTAAGGGGGCCACTTAGGGATCTGGGGCAAAAATCAGTAGTTGGTCCTGCTAGTAAAGGCAGGGGGCTGGACTCAATAACCTTCCAGCTCTATGAGATATAGGCATATTATCTCTAGGCTACAGTGAGGGGAAACTGAGGCAAAGGCAATTCCTACACTAGGAGCACTTCACCAGTATAGAAACCATACCAGCAAAGCACTCCTAGCTGTATTGTCAAAACAGTGCTTCATACCAGTGCAGGAAAATCATCCCATGAGTGAAACAAGCTGTACAGGTACAGTTTTGCCAGTATAACAGTGTCTGTACCAGGGGCTCCTGCTGGCACAACAGTGTCCATCAGGGATTGCACCTCTTCACACCCCTGACCCAGCAGAGCCATGTAGGCCAAAGTCTGTGGTGTAATTTGCAGGCTTGGATTTTCAGATGCCCCAGGGAGTTAGGTGCTCAACTCCCATTGAATTTCAGTGGGATTTGGGCACCTACTTCACTTAAGCTGCTTTGTGTAATTTGCTAAACGTTTCATGGTTAGAACAGATTCCCTTTTCTAACCACTAGGCAGCAGTCCTGCTCTGCCACACCTGTATTACTTTGGCCTCTAACAAGTCTGACTCATATCAGCTGGCGCCTGAGAGAGCAGTATTTCATTAAAGTTGCTGCAATAGCAGCTGCATGGTGGAAACCAAGACCCTGTGTGCATTAGAAAGGCTTTGGCAGTATAGCTGTAGCGGCAAAGCTTCCTAGCAGAGGCGCAGCTTATATTGGCAAAGTGTTTTTGCCAGTACTGCTTATAGCAGTTCCCTGAGCAAAATCAAGCTGTACCAGCAAGTGCACTTTTTATCTTATCAGAGCTCTAATGTAGACATAGTTGTCTTGGCATAAATGTTGCCCACACACACATACACACCCCGTAGCCCCTCGATATTACTATACTGGCAAAAGGTTCTAGCATAATCCTGGCCTAAAAGAGGTGGGTGAGCATTTAAAGGAGTAGATCACTCTCCTTCCCTGCTAGTGAGGGAATGGGGTGTGTATCTCTGCTGCCTGCAGCATGACAAGCCTGGGGCCTTGCAGTGATGGGATCCAGGCGGATCTTATGATACTAATATATGCCAGCGGCTCTCAGGCTGTAGTGACCTGTAAGACACATCCTCGTCTCTCTAGAACTTTACTAGTCATCAATCATTTCAGGGCCTGATTCTCCTCTCACTTGCACCAGTTTTTCACACGTGTCTATTGCAGGGAGTTCTGTGTAAATCCAAGGAGAGTCAGGCTCTTGTGTGTGCCGTTAGCCTGACTCTGGTGTGCTGAAGTGTCCAGATTTTTTTATTTTTGGCCTTTGTCACAATGAACGACATCTCATACTGAAACTTACTGACAAGATTCATGGGGATCTGGTTCTCATTTCTACTGAGGCTGCTTTCCGCCACTCTGGCAGTGCAAAGGGTCTTTTGAGTAGCCCCTCTGAATTCCCCTCCGTCCCTCACTGAAATGCAGTGGTTCAGAGCTGCTTTCCCAGAGATGTGCGATGGCTTCCATTTTTGTGATATTCCAGGAGTCCCCTTTCAAGCCCTTTACCAAGCTACTTAACAAATGACACTGAATATAAGCAAGATTCATTTTGTGAAGTTTCTGCTACAAAGGTGAGCCAATCATCACGTCTGTTGCACAATTCCTGGGGGAAAAGGAATATTTAAAGTTTCACTTTTGTTTAGGCCATGGTTCTCCAGACTATCCGGTCTGATTCTCTTTGAAAAGAGGCTCTGAGCCTGATCCTCCTGCTCTTTGATACCCAGGCAAATGTCATGAACCTTGTACAAGTGCCCACAGTATTTTGTACATGCGCACTTGCATTGCATTTATCTTTACAAGGTACACAATGCCCCGTATCTGAGAGCAAGGTGGAGCAGGCTCAGTGCCAGGACTCTGTGCTTGAATATCTTAGAATAATAGAAATGTAGGGACCCCTGGGCTGAGGCAGGTGAAACTAAATCATCTCTGACAGGTGTTTGTCTAACCTGTTCCTGCAATGATGGGGATTGTAGAACTTACCTTGGAAGCCTATTCCAGAATTTAACTGCCCTTATGGTTAGAAAACTTCTCCTAATATCTAATCTAATCTGTTTTGCTGCGGATTAAGCTCATTGCTATTTGTCCTACTTTCAATGGACATGGAGGTTAATTGATCACCATCCTCTTCATAACAACCCTTAACATATTTGAAGATAGTTATCACTCTCCCCCCCCCCAGCCTCAGTCTTCTTTTCTCAATACTAAACATGCCCAGTTTTTTTTAACCTTTCCTCATAGATCAGGTTTTCTAAATCTTATCTTTTTTTTGTTGCTGTTCTCTGCATTCTCCAATCTGTCCACATCTTTCCTAAAGTGTGGTGCCCAAAACTGAACACAGTATTCCAGCTGAGGCCTCACCAGTGCTAAGTAGAGTGAGACAATTACCTCCCATGTCTTACATATGACACTCTTGTTAATACACCCCAGAATGATATTAGACTTTTTTGGTAACTGCATCACATTGTTGATTCATACTCAGTTTATGATCCACTAGATCCCACAGAGCCTTTTTAGCAGCATTACTGCCTAGCTGGTTATTTCCCATTTCATAGTTCTGCATTTGATTTTTTTTTCCGTCCTGAGAGTTTAAGCCCTGGTCTACACTACGAGGTTAGGTCAAATTTAGCCGCATTAGGTTGATTTTATAAGCAATGCATCTACACAACTAACACTGTTCCATCGACTTAAAGGGCTCTTAAAATCGACTGCTGTACTCCTCCCTGGCGAGGGCAGTAGTGCTAAAATCGACCTTGCTGGGTTGAATTTGGGGTAGTGCATACGCAATTTGACAGAATTGGCCTCTGGGAGCTATCCCAGAGTGCTCCAATATGACTGCTTTGGACAGCACTTTCAAATCCGATGCACTAGCCAGGTACACTGGAAAAGCCCCAGGAAATTTTGAATTTCATTTCCTGTTTGGTCAGTGTGGTGAGCTCAGCAGCACAGATGACCATGCAGTGCCCCCCAGAATCGCAAACGAGCTCCAGCATGGACTGAACAGGAGACACAGGGTCTGATTGCTGTATGGGGAGAAGAATCTGTGCAGGCCGAACTCCGATCAAAAAGAAGAAATGCTAATATATATGCCAAAATCACACAGGGCATGGTGGAGAGAGGCTACAACAGGGACACACAGCAGTGCCGTGTGAAAGTTAAGGAGCTCAGGCAAGCCTACCAAAAGACAAAGGAGGCAAACAGTCGCTCTGGATCAGAGCCCCATACATGCTGCTTCTATGATCAGCTGCATGGCATTCTGTTGTGGGGGGGGACCCTACCACTACCCTACCACTGTCCGTGGACACCTGCAAGGGGGGAGTCTCACGCAACAGGGAGGAGGATTTTGTGGATGAGAAAGAGGAGGAGAATGCGCAGCAGGCAAGCGGAGAATCTGTTCTTCCCGGCAGCCAGGACCTTTTTATCACCCTGGAGCCAGAACCCTCCCAAGGCGGGTTCCCAGACCCTGAAGCCGGAGAAGGCATCTCTGGTGAGAGCACATTTATAACTACACTACAGGGTTTAAGAGCAATTGTGTTTAATGTTTGATTTGCCCTGAAGAATTGGGATTCATTCCCAGCCAGTACAGCTACTGGAAAAGTCTGTTAACGTGTCTGGGGATGGAGCGGGAATCCTCCAGGGACATCTCCATGAAGCTTTCCTGGAGGTACTCTGAAAGCCTTTGCAGAAGGTGTCTGGGGAGAGCTGCCTTATTTCGTCCTCCATGGTGGAACACTTTACCACGCCAAGCCAGTAGCAAGTATTCTGGAATCACTGCAGCACAAAGCATGGCAGCGAATGGTCCTGGGTTTTGGTAGCATTCAAGCAACATTTGGTCTTTATCTTTCTGTGTTAGTCTCAGGAGAGTGATATCATTCATGGTCACCTGGTTGAAATAGGGGAATTTTTGTAAGGGAACAGTGAAAGGACCCTGTTCATGCTGGGCTGTTTGCGCTTGGCTAAAAGGGATCATCCCTGAGAATAGCCACGCGGTGGCGGGAGGGGTAAAGGGATCATCCCAGAGACAAGGGATTTCAGACCATTACTCTAATTTGGCAAGCTCATTGTGAATTCTAATCCTGTTCTCCAAAGTGTTTGCAACCCCTCCCGGCTCGCTGTCATCTGAAAATTTTATAAGCAGACTCTCCTCTCTATTAGCCAAGTCATTAGTGAAAATATTGACTAGTACCAAACCCAGGATTGACCCTGCTGGACCCCACTAGACATACCCTCCCATTGCTAACTACTCTTTGAGTACGGTCTTTCACCTAGTTGTGGTCCCACCTTATAATAACTTCATCTAGACCTCATTTCCCTAGTTTGCTTATGAGAAGGTCATGTGGGACTGCGCCAAGAGCCTTTTAAAATCAAGATGTACCACATCTACAGCTCCACCCCCCACCCTTGGCCTCTGAGGTATTTCAGTTAGTGTCAGATTTCACACATCCCACTGGCCCAATGTGCAGCTTCCCAAGATGCTTTGTCTTCTTTCAGGTGAGGCATGCTGACAACTTCTGGTCATAAAAGATTCCTTGGCTTTTTTCATAAGTGGAGACATTAATCCTGCTGTCTCAGTCAAATTCCAGCGTAGGAGGAATGTAATTAGCCAACTAAAACCCTCTGATACCAGCTGATATAACTGCTTCTTGTCCTCTCCTGTTATATGTTTTTGCACAGTTGCTGCATTCACCCCAGAAGCAGCTGCACTTCACAGGTGGATGACTATGCCAATCCATACCCATGAAATCAGTTTCCTACCCAAGGGAATAAGCATCTCTTAGGAGCAGAGGCTGGAGGAGTGCCTCCTGGATCATCAACTCCAGTCCCCTGCTGTCAGAGGCAACTCCATCACCTCTTAAAGGCATCTCTTTTGCTGCTGTTTATTCAAAGTGCCTCAGTCTGTAGACAAAGCAGAGTTTAGCCCTAAAGACAAAGGGGAACCAGCACTGTAAATTAATTGTGTTCACCAGATATCGAAAGGCTACTTTGCTTATTATGGAATAAGTAGCATTATCGAGTAAGCTGTTATCTATCTCCTTTCCTATTATAAACAGCCAGCCCATCACATTACACTCACATGGAGCCTCTATTTTACTTGTTAGCAGGCTGCGTGTCATATCAGCACCTCAGCAGCTTAAGCGATGAAATGCCAATAACTTATGGAGGTGGTGTTTCCTCTCCTTTCCTCCCCAGGAGTGGGGCTAGTGAATGGACTCTAGTTACATCCAAACTAACTCCTGCTTCTTTTGGGGGTAATACTCCCCTCTGTGGCTGGCATTTGGCTTTCCATTGCTAAGAAACTATTGAGCTGATGAAAGGATTTTTTTGTGTAGCTCTGCCATGATTCACTTCAGCTCACTTGTCTTAATGCTGTCAATGAATGCATGCTCGGGTCGTTCTCTGTCAGATCTTATTGGCCTCAGAGTGAAACTCCTCACGTGTGTGAGGTTTTATTTTCAACACCGCAGTGTTGTGGCCTACTTTGACATGCTTGTGTTTAGCACAGCAGCTCTAGCTGTCTTCCAAGCAATGCTGATGAGAGACTGCACATTCCAGGGGTTCGGTTTTCCCATTGTTACGCAGAGCGATGGCATTCCTGGATTTCTTTCAGCCTCTGTAATGTCAGGCTGTCATATTTGTCAAATCCACTAGAGGGCAATATGATCTGCCCTGGGAGTGAGAGTTAAATGCTAGTTCTTCTGGAGCATGTGGGGAAATGATTAAAACTAGAGAGAGACAAGGTGGGTGAGGTAATATCTTTTATTGGACCAACTTCGGTTAGTCGAAGAGACAAGCTTTCAAACTTCACAGAGCCCTTCTAGAGTCTAAGTTATTGAACTGGGGCCTTCCTTTTTCATGGAGTGAAGTTGCTTCAGTGCATTCGCAGGATGAATAGGGAACGACAACAGAGTTTTGCACAAACTACAGTGTCGGGGGCGGAGGGGGCGGGCGGTAGGGAGTGGGAACTGTGTCAGTCAGCCCTACGTTGTCCCAGTGTATCAAATAACTTGCGTGATGAGAATTGCTGGTATAAGCAGGGATGTGAGCTAATTACTGACAGTAAAATGACACAAGAAATCTACTCTCAGTGACTACAGCTCACTTCACTGCAATGGCAAGGAAATGCAGGCGCAACAACTGTTTGTCCTTGCTCTGACTAAAAGCGCCCGCGTGGGAATAGATCAATACATCCAAGGTGGAACAGAGGTGGGGGCTCTTTCTAAAGGTTAAAAGGGCAGTCTAGTTTCACAATAAAATTGACAAGTGTGACCATAAACAGGTTACAGAAATCCCTGATTTCTCCCCCATTGTAGGCGTGCAAGCTACTGGCTGTCCTGTAAAGGAGGGGCTGCACTGCAATGGGAGCGCCCGGAGGCGTTCTACCTGGGTGGGGTGGGGATGGAAACATCTGCAGTCACTAAATATGTTTGGTCACCAAGCTGTGTCACCTGCATCTCTCCTAGCTACAACCAGCCTTCTGTTGTATTCACATGCCAGTTCCTCTATGTCCTCTGAGTGTGTGCACCCACACCCATCACACTACCTAGCTGTGCTTGTATCAGTGCCTTCTGAGACAAACTGCACAACCCCAACCAGCTGGTGTATCAGCAGAGGCCAGTGTCCCAAGGATGCGCATGCAGAGCGGCACCAGCAACATGCAGGGCTGCCTTTATTACCTGGATTACGGCAGCTCCTAAAGGCCCAGGTCAGGACTGGGGACCACTTGTTCAAACACGCTGTAAGCTTTTTACGGCAGGGATCATCTGTCACTATCCACAAGCTGCAACAAGTAGATGGACCAGGCAGGCAGAAGGAATGGGGATGGAGGGGATAGAAATGGTAATAAGAGCCATACACACGGAGAAGTCCTAACACCCGGAGATCTGGGAGGCAGGGGGACTGGGTATCCTGGTTAGGGGTTGTATCAGCACAGAGCAGTGACAATCACAGTGACTTCGCTATAGGAACATGTTGCACTAGGGCTCCAGCAAGACCAAGCTCTGCCCGCTTCCATGGCTACTTACCAAGTAACCTTCCTGCACGGTCATCAACCATCTGAGAACCAGCTGGGCCATTAACGGGTTACAAATTGGATCAGCCAGCCACTTCTGCACCCGGAGGGAGTGCGCCTTGGAGTGGGGATGCCTCCACCCTGTGCTCCTTTTGCACCAGCTCATTCCCACTGCCTGGAGTGAGAGAGGGGCCATGGCTCCACCCCTGAGATGGGTGCTGCGGATGAGTTGTGATCCCCGGTCCTAGTTGACTAAGGCTACATCTACACTACCCGCCCGGGTCGACAGGTAGCGTTCGACTTCTCAGAGTTCGATATATCGCGTCTCATCTAGACGCGATATATCGAACTCCGAACGCGCTCCCGTCGACTCTGGAACTCCACCACCGCGAACGGCGGTGGCGGAGTCGACGGAGGAGCCGCGGACTTCGATCCCGCGGCGTCTGGACGGGTGAGTAGTTTGAACTAAGGTAGTTCGAGTTCAGCTACGCTATTCGCGTAGCTGAACTTGCGTACCTTAGTTCGACCCCTCCCCCCTAGTGTAGACCAGGCCTAAGAATTGGTTGACTAAGGACTGGTCTAGTTATTACTTAGTCCTGCCTGGAGTGAAGAGGATTGGACTAGATGACCTACTGAGGTCCCTTCCAATCCTACACGTCTATGATTCATTTCCTATTATTTTTTGTTACTCTGTCAGGTCCAATCCCCACCCTGAGCTGTTTGTTTGTCTCCTCCACCTGTTACGTGTCACTTCTTAGACTGTTAGCCATTTGGGGCCAGGCCTGTCATTTATTAGATGTCTGTACAGTGTCCAGTCCAACTGTGCCCTCTAGACTGGTGTCTCTAAGCCAAAGGTTCTCACAACAAAATTTTTGGTGGCCTCAGAGTGCAGCCACCAACTCTCGCTGGTGGCCACTCTGACCATTTCCCCCAAAATAATTAACTTTAGGAAAAACAAATATGCACATATACATGTCCAAATCATTGTAATTTATTTAGGTAGGATTTTTTGTGTGTGCAGATTTAATAATAAAAATAACATACAGTTGTCTCTATTCTTTACTGAACCTAAGCAGAATAGAAACACAAATAAGGTGCTTTGCATATTCTTGTCTTTTTTTTCCTGTTTCTTTTGCTTTTATGTTCTTGTTTTTTTAAGACTCGCTAGCTACTAAGTCTGTGAAAAGGGTTAGTAACAAACATACAAATATCACTTTTCACAGCAGACTTACTCAGCCCTGGGGACAAATTAAGCCCTGGATGGGGGAGGTGGGCTTGGAGGCAGTGGGGGCCAGGGACAATGGGCCACTGGGGGAGTCGGTAGAGGCCAGGATGATGGGGGGATGGTGAGCTTGGGGCCAGAGCCTACCACCGCACAGCCTGGGAAAGGAGCTCAAAGCCCTGTGGCTGGAGCCTGCCACCAGCTGTCCCAGAGCTGAAGCCCACCCCCAGGAAGGTGGGGAACTCACTGACTGCCTGCTTCTCCAGCTTGCGTGTCTCCAGAGGGAAGCAGGGCCCGACTACTGCTCGCAGCCATGGGGGGAGGGGCCGCTTCACCTCCCCCGCCATCACCGCCCAGGAGGGTGTGGTCACAAGAAAAGCCCCTGGTGGCCGCATTTAAGAAACGCTGCTCTAGGCACCACTGCTCACCCTTCTGCATGCGTGCTTCCCTTCCTGTCACAACCTAGCCCATAAGAACTACTGGTGCTAGGCAGGCTGGGTCTGGTGACCCATGGTGGGATTGGAATGTTGTTGGTTTAAGAGGAAAGTTTTGTGTCAGTGTCAATGTGAGACTCTACACAGAGAGACGTGTTCACATTGGCTTTTCTGCACCACTGAGGGGAGCTAATTTGCTCAATACTGCCTTTTTTTCTCATGCTGAACCATTCCTGAAATGTGCTGCTTCTTCAACAGATTGACTAGCCAAAATGTTCCAGAATGTTTTGTTGCTATTGTCTGAATGGCTCCTCCCTCTCTGTTTGTCTGTCCATGCACGGAAGTCTGGAAGAACGCATCTGAGTGAGCAGATCTTCATCTGTCTCTTGTGCATTGTCTCAAATGCGGAAGGCAGTAGGTTTTGGAAGTGATCCCAGAGTTTGTGCTCATCCACATGTCAGAGTTTCTGTAGGACTTGCTGCCGCGTTTCACTCATTGTTTCTGGAGCCTACTCTGGTACTGACTTGCCATTCTGCTCCTCTGCCCCTGACTCATCCAAAGAAGTGAGCTGTAGCCCACGAAAGCATATGCTGAAATACATTTGTTAGTCTCTAAGGTGCCACGAGTACTCCTGTTCTTTTTGCGGATACGGATTAACACGTCTGCTACTCTGAAACCTTACTATATTGTCCTTGCTCATTGTGATGCCGTGTTAAACAGTGTGGTGATTAAAAACTAGCTGGAAGACATAGGGGCTCAATCCTGATCTGCCAAAGCCAGTGGCAAAACTCCCATTGACTTCAATGGGATAATGACTGGGCCCATAAATTCCATGATGAGGCCTGTGACCAAGACATGACTCTTGTATGTTGCAGACATGCCTCACCTAACTGCTCCCCGGAGGTGGTGTGCCGTGCCATGATGACTAGTGCCCTGCCTGAAAATTACACCTGTTAAATTTCACGTGGACCCTGCTGTTCAATGGCACATAAATAAAAGATGTGAATTGCTGACTTTGACATTCTCTCCACCAAAAACTCTGACCTTGAGAAAACAACAAAGAGAAGCTGTTCTGAGAAGTTTTCCAGTGAAGGCTGACTTCATTTGTTCCATTTTTTTTAATTTTTAACTTTTTGGGTGATCATCTTAATTTTATTAGAACAATGTGCCTGAAGTCCATCCCTCCTGCCCCCCTCCTTTGGGTATAAGTATGTGTGAGATTCAGTTAACACTTCCTGGATGTTAGCAAGAGGGCAAAATTTAATTGCAGATCAACATTTTACAATATCTTATTTTTTTCCTGTGTTTTCTCTTAAGTGAGTTCCACCTGCCCAGAATTTTTCTGTATCCAAAATTCCAGCTAGAACTAATCTCTATATAATCTGTGTATCTTTTAATGGGCATACGAATGCCAGCTATGCAACTAAAAGGAGGACATTTTTCTGAACCCACAATTGCTTACTCAAAAATTACCAATTTTCACCTGAATCCAATTTTATTATCCCCAGTTTGGCCTAGCAGATAGCAGTGCATTGACCTGACTGCTAGTGATTGAAATGAAGCAACAGAACAAGTACTTCTCACTGGCTAGAAGTATGCAAAAGGGAAAAAGTAAAATAAAAAGCCAGATCTCTGTCCCTTCACAACTCAACAGCTCAGGTTTTTAGGAGTATCTGTATTACAATAGCACATAGAAGCATCAGCTGAGACTGGGGCCCCATTGTGCTAGGTGCTGTATTAATGCATAGTTAGAAACAGTCCTTGCCCCAAAATGCTGACAGTTGAAACAGGCAGGGGGGAGGGGCAGGGGAACAAAGGTACAGAGAGATGAAGTGACTTGCCCAAGGTCAAATAGCAGATCATGCTGTAGAGATGATATGTTTGATATGATATGGGATATTTAGAGATGCTCCCTCATAAGAGACAGTATTATGAATATAGGAATTTAGAGATGTGCCCTAGAAGCTTGTGTTGCGAACACTGTAGCTGTGTACAGCAGTTCACCACAGAAGCTCTCTAGTTTGTTTTATTAAAAGTTTTATTCCTTTCTCATCCACTGGTTTGTTGCTTAATGAACCCCAAGATCATTACAATGCAATCTTTGGGGTTTTCCTTGAAGCCCCAGTTGGCAACACTGGTTAGGGATTTCACAAGGGCCTGTGTAAGCCAGATTGGGGTCAGGTCATATGGGCGATGCGAACTGAAACCGACACTGCTGGTTATGAACCTGACCCATAAGGTGTCTATCCTAAATCCCCAAGAAAAATCCCATCTCCTCTCTCTTCCCCCATGTCCTTTCACTCCAGGCCTTGACACTCCTTTTCTGTTTTGGGGTGTCCATGCTCCTGTCCCCCAGGGCTTCCAAGGTCAGGTGGCCTCCTCTAGATCAGTGGCTCTCAATCTTTCCAGATTACTGTACCCCTTTCAGGAGTCTGATTTGTCTTGTGTACCCCTAGTTTCGCTTCACTTTAAAACTACTTGCTTACAAAATCAGACAAAAATACAAAAGTGTTACAGCACGCTATTACTGAAAAAAATGCGGTGTGTCTAATTTTTACCGTATAATTATACAATAAATCAACTGGGGGTATAAATTTTATACTTACATTTCAGTGCATAGTATATAGAGCAATGTAAACAAGTCATTGTATGAAATTTTAGTTTGTACTGAACCCGCTGGTACTTTTCATGTAGCCTGTTTTAAAATTAGTCAAATATTTAGATGAGTTGCTGTACCCCTTGGAAGACCTCCGCGAACCCCCCGGGGGATACATACCACCTCGCTGAGAACCACAGGTCTAGATCTTCAGGAAGTGCCAGGCAACTGTTTCTCCAGCAGTTCTCTGGTGTGGGACTTGCTAAGGGCAGCTGCTTTTCCCAGTTAATACCAGAACGCACAAGCGGGTCTGAGTCCATCCAGCAGAGGGAGCAATATATCCTAGTCACTACAATAGAATGTTGACTCACAACAAAAAAGCCAGCCAGCACAGTGATTGGGTGCAGTTATAAATGTAACTAACTCAGCCACAAAGACTCATACAGTTCAGAACTCACCACTCAGCCCCTTGGCTTTATTTAAACTAGCCTCCTACAGTTACCCTCTCGTACTGACTCAGTGAGAACGCACCCACTTCCTCTAGACCTGCCTTTATAACCTGGGCTGCAATCTGCTGGTTAAAAATCATACTTCACCACTTTTAGCAATAGCATTTCAATAGGAACCTGTCTTTTTCACTAGTTAACTGTGATAAAGGGTCAAGTATCAGAGGGGTAGCCGTGTTAGTCTGGTTCTGTAGAAGCAGCAAAGAATCCTGTGGCACCTTATAGACTAACAGGAGTACTTGTGGCACCTTAAAGACTAACAAAAAGACTAACAGACGTTTTGCAGCATGAGCTTTCGTGGGTGAATACCCACTTCTTCAGATGCATGTGATAAAGGGATGATTGCATGCCCCAGGTTTCAGAAGCACAGACAGTATCTTGTAAAGCAAAATAAAGGGAGCACTCCTCTCATCTGAAATGTCAGCGTTCTACATTCTTTTCTGTGTTGCAGCAAAGAAAGCAAAATAAATAAATCTCTGTTTGTCTAGAATGATAAGTTCATACAGTACTTTTATTGTAAGACTGTGTAATATATGTAAGTACCTGAGCATCAATGAATGAGCTGTCTGTTGTCTACTGGGTCGTCTTAGGTACAGTTTATAGTGTCTTTATCTATCTATATATTCTGTCCCACTACTTTGTTGCTTTCTGATTCCAGCCAACCTCTTCCCCTTCCCTGCTTCCCACTGCCCCTGGTAGCTGAGAGAGCAAACTGCTCCTTGTACTGCCTCATTATGGCATATTGTTAATAGTGATGAAAGAGGTGCAGCTTGCACAGCTCCTGGAGACAGAGCAGTCCACAAAATGCCTTTTCTTTGTCCACCTGCCTGATCTATAGGAGTTGGGCCTATCTATTCAGGTTCTTATACTGCACTCATCTCTGTGGTACCTCAGTGATCACCTTGTACTTTGCGTTGTTCATCCCGATGGAGATCTGTAAATGCCCACCCCTCCCCTATTTTCATTATTTTATCCTCCTATGCTCAAGCCCCTGTCAGGACTGTAATTCACAGCAGCCAAGAACAGGTAAAAGTGTTCCTTCATTTGCTATAGAGGTGAGGTGGCTATTCAGTGGCATGAGGCTCTCTCGCCATTCCCTAGTGCAACTCCTCCGCAGCAATCTCAGTACCTACCAGCCTTCCGAGTAAGACCCCACGAGCAATCCAGCAGCACTGCCACTCAGCTACTGGTCTTTGAGTCTTATTTCCCTTCAGTATAGGTATTAATTACAGTTAGCAGGAAAGGTGAGGTTCACTCAGTCCTATGCTGAGCACACCTGAGAAGTGATTTCAAGTGCAAGCTGCAGGTTGAAGGCTCCATGTAGGGACAGAGCCTGTGAAAATAATAACCACACTGAGCACTAACATAGCAGATCTCAAAGTGCTTTACAAAGGAGATCAGTATCCCCATTTTACAGCCGGGGAAGCTGAGGCTCAAGACCAGGAAGTGATTTGCCCAAGGTCACCCAGCAGGCATTGTTTCCCATTCCAGTGCGCTAGTCACTAGGCACCACTGCCTAGTGCAGTTGGTTGGAAATTTTGTGTCAAACCCCAAATGTCTGTCAAAAAGGTTTTTTGATGCAAAAAAATTTTCACAGAGTGTGTCAGCTTTCCTCAAGCTGTCTGATTTTTTCATCAGCAAACTGAATGTTGATCTAAAAAAATCAGCATTAGAGATTTAGGTCTTTCAACAGAAAGTCAAAATTTTCCACTGAAAATTTTGTGAAAAAAGAATTTTGTTTCCAACAAAATGTTCTGTGGGAACAACCCTCCATTTTCCAGCAAGCTCTGCCTGAGAGCAATGATTGCAAAAGGGTCTGTAAGGAGTTCGTGCAGCTGGCCTTCTCCCCCAGCCTCAGATGGTCCCAGCATTTCCATAACACATTCTATTGACCCCGTTCCTGGCATCCAGATCCCTTTCCAGAACTCTGCCTTCTTGGCTGGCAGCACCCACAGCTGCAGTTTATCTACCTGCTCACTTAGCATGGGCTGTTTTTCTTTAGAATTGTTTCATGCTGGAACACTGTGTATTTTAATTGTCAGTAATCAGGCAGGCTCTGGGATGCTGGTTCCCTCTCCCTCCTTAGCTCTAACTTTAGAGCATATGGTGGAATCGCTCTCTGGTGGCCACATTTTTGTTTGCTTGGGTTTTTTTTGGACCTTAGTAAAACTGAGTCTGAACCTGCAAAGGGCTGCAATGGTGCTTTCAACTCCTCCTGAAGTCAATGACAGTGCTCAGCACAAGATCGGGTCCTCCTGTATTCCTGCCACACACAGACTCAGCTGAAGCAAAGATTTTCTGTATTTCATCACTGCACCCAAGAGAAAGTGCCTCCTTGAGGGAGCAAGAGGAAAAGCAAAGAGCAATTTAAAGAAGCCTCATGGTATTCCTTCTCCCACACCTGCTGTTAGATTAATGACTAGGCTGACTCTTCTATTGGGAATCTTGCAGCAACATTGCTGCATTGTAGTATTTACATGATGTAACCTTTTAAATCAGTGCAGAAGAAACAAAGAAGGGTCCAAGAAATAACATGCTGAATCCCAGGGAGAGAATCAATATTAGCAATATGCTGATAAAGTTGTTTCCAGTAACACGAGGTAGGGGTGGGAACCGAAACGAAATCAAACAGCTGAACTCACTGTTGGCTCAGATTCCAGTCAGCTGGTGACAGGTGTGGTGTTGGGGAAGAAGTGGGTTGGAAACCTAATAGCAGTCAGATAACTAGTGTGGTGTAACTTGTTAAAGGACAACTGCCGTGAGTAGGGGCAATAATTTCACTTTTTTTAAGTACACCTATGAGCATATTAAAAACTCTGAGTCTGATCTGGCAAATCCTCCCTCATGTGGGTTGTTCTATTGGGCAAGATTCTCAGGATCAGCTGAGCTGCACTAGGAGCAGTACCAGGGTGGTAATGATCATTCTAAGCCACTTTGGTGGCCCCTGGATCCATTGGCTAGTGCAGCCCAGTCCCATCCCCAACATGAGTTAATGCATGCTGAAGGATGTTCTTACATACACCCACCTGTGCACAGCCCCAAGCGTTCGTTCTTCCAGCCAGGGACAGAGAGAGCCAGAGCATATTGTTGTATTAATTTTGAAGGAAGGGTCAAAAGGTGTTAATGTGACCCTCTTGTTGTCTAACATTAAACAGGGTTAAACAAGGTTTGGTATACAGAGACACCATTAAAAATCTTTTTAATCTTTTCTTAAAGAGACAGAGGAAAAAAAGGAAAAACAGGTAAAGCATTTGAAATTTAAAATATTAAGTAGGGTTTTATTTCTTGTTTTCTTTCCCTCTAGCTGAGGAGAGTTTTAAAAGGAACCTCCTCTCCCATTTGACCGTTTTTTAGCTGGAATTAACTATAGTAATAATTGTCCTTTTTAGGGAAAAGAGAAGCCAGTTGAGATGGGTTGGAACTGTTATTGCTGCAATCTGATTCCCTTCCCTAAAAGACAAAACAAAACAAACACACATGAGGGGAGAGAAAAGAAGAGCAGAGATAGAAACTTCTGTTTCCGGTTGTAGTCACTGCCTCACAGCCAGGCTCAGGCCTGGCACATAGTATTATTACTTCTCTGACTCCTGGAAACTTGTACAAACACCGGGCTGTTTAGGGCATTGCTGTTAGCTGTCTTTTTCTGGTTTCACTCTTAAAGCAGCTTTGCAAAATATAGTCTTGGCCAGCTAAAAGGAGAGAGGTAGGTCAAAAAAGAAATAAGTGAGAAAAGGACACAAAAGGGAGAGTAACAAAGTCTCACATTCCAGGTGGTGGTTGGGATTAATCTGGAGCTGGTTGAGCTGGCAATGCTGAGTCCCTTCCTTTAGCCTAGTCTGGTCAGGACACATTTTAGGATTAGGACACTGAAGGCCCAAAAGTCTCATGGTAGATTTTGGGGTGCCAGGAGACAGGGGGGGGGGCAGCCAGGATGGTAAAGCTTGCTGCAGCAGTTGTTGGCAGACAGTTGCTGCGTCTGCTAATTTTTCTCTGAAAGTCTTAAAAAAAACCCCAACAACCTCAAAAGGGAATGATGGGTGGAATAGCCCATCCCTAGTTATTTTGTTTACCAATAAGACCTAATATCCAGCACACCAATTTTGGTTTATTAATTTTTAGTCCCATATTCTTCTTGTTTACCAGGCATGATTTTAACAAAATCTTTTAATTAGATTCTTAGGCCTTTTTGTTTGTATTAATTCAGGTTTTTTGTTTTCCTTTTGCACCTTTTCCCATTAACATTTATTGTTATAGGTTATTGTGAGAGTTTATGAACTTCTGCTCACTTGAGTTTTACAATTAGGGTAAATTTCTAACCCCAGTTGTTACAACGTAATCCCTTTCTTTCACAAACCAATTCACCATAGGACATTGGTCCATAAAATTACAGTTCCTAAAATAAAAACCGTATTTTAATTTAAGCACATAGACACAAAGAAAAAGAAAATGGCATTTGGTTATATTTTAAGGTTTGCAAAATTTTTATTCTTAAATTGGGATTTACAAATTGTATGTGATTAGATGTTACAAAAATTGCAGTTAAACCTTCTAGATGTTAACAAGCGAAGGACTTACAACTGACTCTATTTGCTGCTAAAACAAACCCTGAGCTGCTGCTGTTATAAGTTTGTAAGATATTTAAAAACAAACCAGCTTTTATTACTTCTTTGGCTGTATGCCCAGAATGGGTAAAACTGGAAAAAAACCTTTACCCTTCTTTTTGCCATTCATACATTTAACGCAGTACCTTTGCACAAACTGTGACAATTTTACACATTAGTGGTTAAACTTGCTTACTTGGAGAATTTTTTAGCCCGCATGGCATTTTTACCTCACCATATTGCCCCCCCCCCCTTTTTTTTTTAAATAAAGAAGCAATAAGATGATGTTCCTTTGGAAGCACTTTTGCATTGATGAGCCATTTTCAATCCCCAAAGGCAGTAAAAATTTGCAGGTATTTTTAGTCTCTGACAGACCCTACCCAACTGTTTCACCACTGACATTTGTGTGGACTACATGGCCATTGTGGCAACTTAGCCCCCCATGGGGATTTAACCTGCAACACTAGCATCAGGCTGTTTTATGTGCACAAGGACAATGATAACAAAAATTGCTGACATCAAAAACAAAACGGAAAAAAATTGTAAAACAACAACATAATTGCAAAAACAAGAAGGAAAGAAAACATTGCAGAAACAAAACAGTTACCAAAAGTACAAAAAAGTTTGCAACAGCTTTTGGTTCAGGTGGTTTGAAACTTAATTTACAGTTAATGCAGGAGCAGCCCTGAATGAAGCTGGCATGTTGTTAACAAGGTTGGGAAGAAGGTTTACCCATGACATTATTTTAGTAAATGTCTGCTTTAGCAACTTAACCTTTAGGAACTTAAGTCTGCTTTAGCAACAATTTAAAACATTTTATTTTTACCATTTTTGCTTTTTCTTAAAAATACTTTTTTCTTAAACCTCTCAAAATTATTACCAGTTACAGAAATGACAAACCTTAAAACAAAGCAAAAGGAAGTTGCTACAAAAATAATAACTTTAAAACAATTGTTCAACTTATTTTTAAAGCAAAAAACAGTTTGCTTTGCATGCTTGTTCCAAACAAGCTTGACACATTTCAGGATTTTAAAACAAACGCTTGTTTTAAACCAACTTTGAAAATGATTGTTTGCTAAAATACCAACTCCTGCATATGTATTAACCCTTTAGACCCAGCCTGGGATGTCAGAAATGTTGTATTAATTTTGATGAGATATATGGGCCTAAACAGTCAAAGGTGTTAACATGATCCTCTGACTGTCCAGTATTAAACAGTGTTAAACAAGATTCAGGGTTAGGCATACAGAGATCTCAGCCTGCTTAGTACCATGGCAAATACACCATTAAAAATCTTTAAAACCTTTTTTTAAAGATACAGGAAAAAAGAAAACAGATAAAGCATTTGAAGTGTAAAGTATTAAGTCAGGCTTTTGTTTTAACAACATTCCTTATTTACTTTCCCCCATCTGGAGAGCTATCAAAAGGAAACCCTGTTATTTGACAGTCTTTTAGATGATATTAAGGATAATAATTGTCCTTTTTGGGGCTGTGACAGAGTGCTAACTGTAGCACCCTGGTCACTTAGGTAATTGCCTAACAGAGAAGATTACAGATTTAACTGGTGGCAATTAACCAGTTCTGGAGGAGATTGTTGATGATTGGGCTAATGAGCTTAATAAGGGAAGATACAGAATTGGTAGGAACAGGTGGTGAGAGGGGGCTTTAGAGAGTGAGCTGGGTGTGGTAGAACAGGTTGGGTAGACGATGTCCCCTGATCCATGTCTATGTTATGTTATGTTCGGCTATGCTAGGAATAGCAGACCATGAGGAAAAGAAATGGATTTGTGTGGACTGTGAGTAAGAGACCACCCAAATGGGCTATGCAGTGTGGCACAGTGTGTAGCTGAGGGAACATTCTGGGATAGAGGAAAAATGAAGTTAGCTGAAAGGGGCTGAAGCTGCTGTTGCAGTCTGTGTGTGTTTCCTAAAAGATAAAGCAAGACAAATGTGCACAAGAGGGGAGAGAGAGATTTTTAAAAATGCAGCTTCTGCATTTTATTTGTAACCTCAGTGTGGGAGAACCATGTGTGTGGTACACAGTCTTGTTAGTCATTCTGAGCTCTAGCAACTTGTACCATTACTGAGCTGGTTGGGGCATTGCTGAGGGCTGCCTCTTTCTGTTTGTGCATTTTGCAAAGCTATGTTCTTGGCCAGCTGGGCCACTATTTTTAAACAAAAGGCAAAAAGACAGAGAGGTAGGAAGGAAAGAAATAAAGGGATCGAGACATACAAAGAGGTAAATGACAGGCTCACAGGTAGTGGTTGGAATTAAGCTGGTGGAGGTGGTGGTGGTATTTGGGTTCCTTTTTTTTTTTTTTTTTTTTTTTTTTTGTGTGTGTGGCTTGGCTTGGTGAGACCATCTCTCAGAACTAGCACAATGAAGGCCCAGCGGTGTTGTGGTAGCTTCTGGGGTTGCAGGAGATGGGGGTGTGGCAGCCATGAGGGTAAAGCTTGTTGCACTCGTTGTTGGCAGATAGCTGCTTCTGTTGTTAATTTTCCTCCAAAAGTCTCTGGTTCTTATGAACTCCAAAAGGGAGTGGAATAGCCCATCACCTCATTATTTTCTTTACCAGTAAGACCTCATATCTGACACCATTTTTGCTGTATTGATTTTTCTGTCCCACACGTTTCTTGTCTATTCAGCATGATTTTAACACAGTCCTTGAATTATAGTAGTAGGCCTTTTTGTTAATTCAGTTTTTGTCCCTCTTCTGCGCCTTTTCCCATGAACATTTATTGTTGTAGGTCAGGGATCGGCAACCTTTGGCACGTGGCTCGCCAGGGTAAGCACCCTGGCGGGCTGGCTTGTTTACCTGCCGCGTCCGCAGGTTCGGCCGATCGTGGCTTCCACTGGCTGTGGCCCACCGCTCCAGGCTAATGGGGGCGGCGGGAAGCAGTGCTGGCCGAGGGATGTGCAGGCCACCGCTTCCCGCCGCCCCCATTGGCCTGGGACGGCGAACTGCGGCCAGTGGGAGCCATGATCGGCCAAACCTGTGACGCGGCAGGTAAACAAGCCAGCCCGCCAGGGTGCTTACCCTGGCGAGCCACGTGCCAAAGGCTGCCGATACATGTTATAGGTCATTGTGAGATTTTATGAACTTTTACTTCCTCTTCACAGATGAGCTTACAATTAGGGTAAACTTATAGACCCAGTTACTATAATATGTACTAGCCATGTGTCATTTCACCCAGAAATACCTTCTTTGTCAGGTTTTGTGAATGAGGGGGTGGAGTGAAGCCTCTATACCAGCTCCAACCTCCCACAGGGTTTATATTGCTGACTTGCATTAATTGATATAGCAGCTTATGGTTAATACTCACCACTGGCAAGTGGGCACCCCAGTGCAAAGGGGCCTTTTCCCTTCAGCATCTCAAAAATACTCTCCCTGTGGCTAGACTGCCAGGGAGCTTCTGCGTGCTGTGTTCCATTTCTGCATGCACAGCTAGTTCTGGGTGAGAAAATAGACATGCAACTGTCTTGCATAGGCAAAAGCTGCCAGGTCAGCTCAGGTGGGGGGGGTGTGACGGGGGGGAAGAGTATGTGATTTATGCTCACAAGTGGCTGGGCACAAAAAGGCTGCGTTCCTATTTTGGGGAGCAAAAATGGTTACACCTACAAAACTAGAGGGCAGGTCTGAAAACTTGGCCCTGTATATGGTGTCTGTAACTCTAGCCCTTCTCTCCCCTTCATTTCTCACCTCTCTTCTGAGGGGCTTTCTTTTATAGAAAAATCCTATAGAATTTAATAGATAATGATACATTTTTCTACAGGCATTCTGGAACATCCTTTGGCTTGAAATAGAAAATTATATCCCTGCTACGGAATTCTGGGGTAGTTCAAAAAACCTAAAGGAAGGTTAAGCATTTTTTTCCCCCTTGGCTTCCATGGGTATTTAGTTTCATGTTGATGGCACCCTGTTGGTTTTACTCCCTATTAAATTCATTCAGCTGCTGCTTTGTACCCATTCATTTCCCAGAACAGCTATGTGTGGGGTTCCCCCCCCCATTGGTAAACCATCCCTAAATCAGACTAGAAGCTCCCCTAATCCTTCAGACATACAAATATCTGTCTAATCTTTTCCCTGCAGAGGAAAGCCCCAGTCATTAGCAAATGAGCTCTTGAGCCTTCCCAGGTATCTTAGAAAAAAATCACAAAAGAGGGGACAACCCATCTTTTCATTCTAGTTCCCCCCCACTAAGCCTCAGCCTCCTCACAGTGTTTGTGCCCTGGCTCCTCCCTGCGTATCTGTTGCTAAAATCCACTGCGACGGTACAGATGTATTGTGTGGTGCTGCCTGCCTTTTCCTTGGAGACTTGAGATTGCTGTGGCATAGGTAGCTACAACATTTCAGATGCCTTCATTTACTATTGCTCTGTGCCAGAAGTGTGTAAGAACTCTGCTGGTGTATGGATGGGGCAGCCATTTTGTTCTCTCAGTCACTGCTTGTAGTGGAGGAAAGGGGCAGCCTGCCTGCTCTAGGAAGGAGACTTTACCTTCGTTTGTTCTTGACTTTCCTTATACTAAAATAAGTCATTTTAGATTGCTCCTTATTTGTGGGGGAAACCCTAACCAATGGCTATCTCTGCACTCTCCTATCACCCAATGAGTGAGAGAGTGAGCATGCCTGGGGTGTGGTGGGATGGCTCAGAGTGGGGAGGAATTACATATTTACTTGCTCTGTAACATTCTGTATCTCAACTGACTGCACAAAATGGCTGCCTCAAGACTGCCCCTGTGAGAAGCATGGAGAGGAGCTGGATGGGAATTTTCCAACTCAATATTGTTTCTGTCAAAAGATGCTGATTTGTAGAAACTGTTCCCAGGAAAGATCAGTTTTGATTAATATTTCAACTGGATTTTCATTTTTTTTTTGAAAAAAAAAATGGCTTTGAAATTCTCAGTCTTGTTTTGACATTTTTGAAATGGAAAAAATCAGTTTTTCCATTTCAAAATAACTTTTGTTTCAAAATTTAAGCTAAATGTTTAAAAAAACAACAACAAAAAACCTTGTTCATTTAAAAGCCATTCACATTTAAACAAAACATCTCTAAACTATCAAAATGTTTTGTTTGATTCAAAACAATTTTTTTTGGATTTTTTCAGTTCACAAACACTTTTTATCCTGATTCACCATGGGGAAATTTTTTGATATCTCAATTATTCATGAGACGGGGAAACTCGCTTCCTCCCCAGTTCTAGTGGAGCCTCTTCTATGTGGAAAAACAGCACAGAGAACAGAATAACATCTGTTACACAACTCCAGATACCAAAAATCTCTTCCCCCCGCCCCTCCAATGGGAGTCACTAAATTCCTAAGGGTCATATATCCTCTTCTTTCTCCAGTTTTAACTAGAACTAATGAAAACCATATTTATATTAACATAAATAAAGCTGTTAGTGCTTTAATTAATATTAAGTCTTAGTGAATTCATTCCAGGATGTATAAATACAACTCTGCTCCTAGGTCAGGCTCTCTCTGGGCCTGAAGCTGGATGCCAGCCATAACAAGGACAGGAGGGTGAGCTGAGAAGAGAGCAGCAGCCTTAACTCTGGAAATTCTTGCTATTGTTTCTTTCCCCTTACTGAGACTTCAGTAATATTGGCTGGGGTGTTTTCAGACTCTCCCCCTTGTGGATACTGAGCATGGCTGGTCCTTCCTGGGCATATGGAGAGTGTTTGACTTGGGATTGAAGGGGTCCCAGGAGTCCAACTGTGGAGTCCACCTAGGGCTGGCAAGTGAAAAAAGCTCTGAGCAGGGAGGAGGAGAACACTAGTGGGAGAGATCTGTCCTGCTGTTAATTACCTGATCTCTTTCTCTTAAGTGGGGGGGCCCCCACACTGGAGGTGCTCTTCATTGTCATGGCTGCACTCTGTCTGCATGTATGCTCTGTGGAGTGACACACATGCACACAGCAGAGAGGGGTTAGCTTCTTGAGCTGAGAGGGGATTCAGTTCTACTGACAGTAGTGCATTCAGCAGAATGCTCTGAATGCTCCCCAGCCCCCTTAGATATAGTGAGAGGGGACAGGAGGGGAAAATGCCAGGGGAAAAGAATGGGGGGGGGGAACAGAGAGAGGAAAAATGCTTTGGACTGAGAGAGAGCACAAAAATGAGGGAAGAGCAAATAGATAAAAGAGCTAGGGGGCATCAGGGCTGGCTCCAGGGGTTTTGCTGCCCCAAGCAGCCAAAAAAAAAAAAAAAAGTCGTGATCGCGATCTGCGGCAATTCAGTGGGAGGTCCTTCACTCCAAGCGGGAGTGAGGGACCCTCTGTTGAATTGCTGCTGAATACCTGAAAGTACCGCCCGCTCCACAGTTGCTGCCCTAAGCACCTGCTTGATAAGCTGGTGCCTGGAGCCGGCCCTGGGGGGCATGGAAGGAGGGGGGAGAGAGAGGGTGTGTGTATGGAGAGCCAAGGAGAATGGTTTCTTTACCTTCACCTAGGGCTTGGCTACACTTGCAGATGTGCAGCGCTGGGAGTTACAGCTGTGTTCGTACAGCTGTGTAGGGAAGGCGCTGGTGTGTGGCCACACTCACAGCTACCAGCGCTGCAGTGTGGCCACATTTGCAGCGCTGTTGGGAGTGGTGCATTATGGGCAGCTATCCCAGCGTTCAAGTGGCAGCAACGTGCTTTTCAAAAGAGAGGGGTGGGGTGGAGTGTGACAGGGAGCGGGGGAGAGAGAGAGAGAGTGGATTTTTGGAGCCGACACTGTGTGTCATCTCCCTGCCTTGCAAAATCTGAAAATTTCCTCAACCCCTTAGTCTTAACTGCAAACAGCCTGCAGACCAGATAAGCAGCTGCTCCAACGGACTCCCTTTCTCCCCCTCCCCTCCGCTGTTTCTCTCCTCAAGCAAACACTCATCCCCCTGCCTGCCTCATTCACAACAAGGTAGTGGGTTATCTCAACTGATTGTTCACAGTCAGTTACAGATTGATCACAGCAAACAAGAGCTGTGTTTGTTTGTTTTTCAGATAAGCAGCTCCTGGAGCCCCGAGTTCACAACAAAACAAAGAGAGGCATCATAACAAAACAAAGAGAGTAATTTAGTTAAAAGCATTCTGGGATATCTCCTAATACCCTGGAGGCCAATAACATCGCTGGTGTGTGGCCACACTTGACGAGCAGCGCTGCATCACAAGCACTGCACTCGTTATACCCCAAGCAGACCAGGTGTACAGCCAGTGCTGCAGCCAGGGAGTTGCAGTGCTGGATGTGCCTTGCAGGTGTGGACAGTTACTTAGGGTAGGTCCATACTTACCCGACGGGTGGCATTCGACTTCTCAGAGTTCGAACTATTGCGTCTAATCTAGACACGATAGTTCGAACTCCGGATGCGCTCCCGTCGACTCCAGAACTCCACCACCGCGAACGGCGGTGGCGGAGTCGACGGGGGAGCCGCGGAGTTCGATCCCGCGGTGTCAGGACGGGTAAGTCAGTCGAATTAAGGTAGTTCGACTTCAGCTACGCTATTCACGTAGCTGAAGTCACGTACCTTAGTTCGACCCGCCCCCCCCAGTGTAGGCCTAAGTTGCAGCGCTGTAAAGCCTCCACCAGCGCTGCAACTCTCCAGTGTAGCCAAGCCCCTAGTCTTTCCTCACTCCCAAATATTCCCCCAGAGGTAGGGGGGCTGGGTGGAAATGGAAGGTCAAAGATGGGCAAAATGGGGATGAGAGGGGGAAGAGAAGGTGGAAGTGAGAGAGAATGAGTTGATTGTGAGACAGAGGGAGAAATTTTTAAAGAAGAAATTAAGGGGGGAAATGAGTGGTCAAAACAGAAATATGTGAAAAGTTTGGGTGTTGGGGGAGGAGAGAGCAATTGGGAAAGAGGCTGAATGTGAGAATACAGGTAGGGAGAAAAGAGCAAATGTCTTGAAAGAGGAGAGCAGGTTTTTAAGGAAGATAAAACTGCCAACTCATGAACATGGAAAACATCTGGAAGATGGTTCTGAGGGTGAAACATGGCCAGTGAAAAGCAGAATCAAGGTCCTATAAAGGAGGAAGGGAAGAGCAAAGAGACAGAACCCAAATCCGCAGACACTTAAGGTATGTCTACAGTACCCACCGGATAGGCAGGCAGTGATATATCGACCCCTGAGCACTCTCCCGTCAACTCCTGTACTCCAGCGCCGCGAGAGGCGCAGGTGGAGTCAACAGGGGAGCGGCAGCAGTCGACTCACCGCGGTAAAGACACCATGGTAAGTCGATCTAAGTAGGTCGACTTCAGCTACTGAAGTTGCATAACTTAGATCGATTTCCACCCCCCACCAGTGGTTTCCCCAGGAATTAAAATTAGGGGGGGTGTTCGAATTTACAGGGGGGGTGTCAGGACCAATGAGATATATAAAAGAGATATGAATAAAGTAAATGTTTTGTTAGGATTATGCAAATTTAACGTAAGAATAATGCAAGTTGCACCAAAACACATAACAGGTCTAGATTTCTAAAAATATATACATTTAAAAAAAAAGTATTTAATTTAAATTGACTTTTGAAAAGTAAGCCATCATGGGGTAAGAGGAAAGTCCTCTCATGGATCAGTAACTGGTTAAAAGATGGGAAACAAAGGGTAGGAATAAATTATCCGTTTTCAGAATGGAGAGAGATAAATAGTGGTATCCTTGAGGGGTCAGTACTGGGACCAGTGCTGTTCAACATATTCATAAATGATCTGGAAAAATGGGTAAACAGTGAGGTGGCAAAATTTGCAGATGATACAAAACTATTCGAGATAGTTAAGTCCCAGGCAGACTGCGAAGAGCTACAAAGGGATCTCACAAAACTGGGTGACTGGGCAACAAATTGGCAAATTAAATTCAATGTTGATAAATGCAAAGTAATGCACATTGGAAAGCAATCTCAACTATACATACAAAATGATGGCATCTGAAATAGCTGTTAACACTCAAGGAAGAGATCTTGGAGTCACTGTGGATAGATCTCTGAAAACATCCACTCCATGTGCAGCAACAGTCACAAAAGCAAACAATGTTGGGAATCATTAAGAAAGGGATAGATAATAAGACAGAAAATATCATATTGCCTCTATATAAATCCATGGTACGTGCACACCTTGAATAGTGTGTGTAGATCTGGTCACCCATCCTAAAAAATATATATTGGAATTGGAAAAGGTACAGAGATGGGCAACTAAAATGATGAGGGGTATGAAACAGGAGGAGAGATTAAAGTGACTGGGAATTTTCAGCTTAGAAAAGAGATGACTAATGGGGATATGATAGAGGTCTAGTATCAGAGGGGTAGCCGTGTTAGTCTGGATCTGTAAAAGCAGCAAAGAATCCTGTGGCACTTTATAGACTAACAGACGTTTTGCAGCATGAGCTTTCGTGGGTGAATACCCACTTCTTCAGATGCAAGTAGTGGAAATTTCCAGGGGCAGGTATGTATGTATATATATATATATATATATATGCAAGCAAGAAGCAAGCTAGAGATAATGAGGTTAGTTCAATCAGGGAAGATGAGGCCCTGTTCTAGCAGTAGAGGTGTGAAAACCAAGGGAGGAGAAACTGGTTCTGTAGTTGGTAAGCCATTCACAGTCTTTGTTTAATCCTGAGCTGATGGTGTCAAATTTGCAGATGAATTGAAGCTCAGCAGTTTCTCTTTGAAGTCTGGTCCTGAAGTTTTTTTGCTGTAGGATGGCCACCTTAAGATCTGCTATTGTGTGGCCAGGGAGGTTGAAGTGTTCTCCTACAGGTTTTTGTATATTGCCATTCCTAATGTCTGATTTGTGTCCATTTATCCCTTTTCTTAGAGACTGTCCAGTTTGTCCGATGTACATAGCAGAGGGGCATTGCTGGCATATGATGGCGTATATTACATTGGTGGACGTGCAGGTGAATGAACCGGTGATGGTGTGGCTGATCTGGTTAGGTCCTGTGATGGTGTCGCTGGTGTAGATATGTGGGCAGAGTTGGCATCGAGGTTTGTTGCATGGATTGGTTCCTGAGCTAGAGTTACTATGGTGCGGTGTGCAGTTACTGGTGAGAATATGCTTCAGGTTGCCAGGTTGTCCGTGGACGAGGACTGGCCTGCCACCCAAGGCCTGTGAAAGTGTGGGATCATTGTCCAGGATGGGTTGTAGATCCCTGATGATGTGTTGGAGGGGTTTTAGCTGGGGACTGTATGTGATGGCCAGTGGAGTCCTGTTGGTTTCTTTCTTGGGTTTGTCTTGCAGTAGGAGGCTTCTGGGTACACATCTGGCTCTGTTGATCTGTTTCCTTATTTCCTCATGCGGGTACTGTAGTTGTGAGAATGCTTGGTGGAGATTTTGTAGGTGTTGGTCTCTGTCTGTGGGGTTAGAGCAGATGCGGTTGTACCTCAGTGCTTGGCTGTAGACAATGGATCTTGTGGTGTGCCCGGGATGGAAGCTGGAGGCATGAAGGTAGGCATAGCGGTCGGTAGGTTTTCGGTATATGGTGGTGTTAATGTGACCATCACTTATTTGCACCATGGTGTCTAGAAAGTGGACCTCCCATATAGATTGGTCCAGCTTGAGGTTGATGGTGGGGTGGAAGCTGTTGAAATCTTGGTGGAATTTTTCCAGAGTCTCCTTCCCATGGGTCCAGATGATGAAGATGTCATCAATGTAGCGTAGGTAGAGAAGGGGCGTGAGTGGACGGGAGCTGAGGAAGTGTTGTTCTAGGTCGGCCATAAAAATATTGGCATATTGTGGGGCCATGCGGGTGCCCATAGTGGTGCCACTGATCTGGAGATATATATTGTCATCAAATTTGAAATAGTTGTGTGTGAGGATAAAGGCACAGAGCTCAGCAACCAGTTGTGCTGTGGCATGATCAGGGATACTGTTCCTGACAGCTTGTATTCCATCTGTGTGTGGGATGTTTGTGTAGAGAGCGTCTACATCCATGGTGGCTAGGATGGTGTTTTCTGGAAGGTCACCAATGCATTGTAGTTTCCTCAGGAAATCAGTGGTGTCACAGAGATAGCTGGGAGTGCTGGTGGCATAGGGTCTGAGTAGAGAGTCCATATATCCAGACAGTCCTTCAGTGAGAGTGCCAATGCTCGAGATGATGGGGCGTCCAGGATTTCCGGGTTTGTGGATCTTGGGTAGTAGATAGAATAACCCTGGTCGGGGCTCTAAGGGTATGTTGATTTGTTCCGGTGTTAGTGTAGGGAGTGTCCTGAGTAGATATAGAGGTCTACAAAATCTTGACTGGTGCGAAGAAAGTGAATAAGGAAATTTTATTTAATCCTTCACATAACACAAGAGCTAGCAGTCACCCAATGAAATTAATAGGCAGCAGATTTTAAAAAAACAAAAGGAAGTATTTCTTCACTCAATATAAAGTCAACCCAGGGAACTCTTTGCCAGGGGATGCTGTGAAGACCAAAACTATAACAGGATTTTAAAAAGAACTAGATAAATTCCTGGAGAATAGGTCCATCTGTGGCTATTAGCCAGGATGAGAGGGATGCAACACCATGCTCTGAGTGTCCCTAGCCTGTTTGCCAGAAGCTGGGAATGGGCAACAGGAGATGGATCACTTGATGACTCCCTGTTCTGTTCATTCCCTCTGAAGCACCTGGCCTTGACCACTGTTGTAAGACAGGGTACTGGGCTATATGGACCATGGGTCTGACCCAGTATGACCATTCTTATGTAAAAATTAATTATAATAAAAATGTTTAGTACAGAAACTCCCCAACATAATGACCTCCCAAGATAGCAACAATGTGAGATAACAACCTTGGCAAATACTGCATTTTTTAAATCTTGGCCTACTGGGAAACATATAAGTTTCCATTCCCAGTCACAAATCTAGCATTCTGGAGCAAAGTGACTAAAATATAGTCCAGCAAACAAATGTTTATTTAACATGCCCCTCACTTTTCCCTCCACCGCACTCCACTCACCGGTGTTGTCCTTGGTCAGTGGAGACTCAGAGTTCAGAGGTGCTTTCACGTAAGTACACCTCCCAGGTGGGGGACAAAAAGGCACAGTTTGCTCTGGACACGGCTGTTCGTTGTGCCACCGTTCACTCCACCACTCTGTTGCCAATGGCCCTGCACAGTCACCTTCTGCTGTCACCTACCACTGTGACCTCTGCAAGTTGGTCTCTTGAGGTTCCACCAGCTCTCAGTGATTTCAGCTGAGATCTCAGTGCGGAACCTCGCTGCTAGTGCAGTCTGGGCTGTCTCTTACACAAAAACACTGTACCCACAGGAACACTGTCCCCACAACAGGACTAAGCACTTAGACCTGATTGTCAGTGATTTCGGCTGCAGTGGTCACTTAACAGAACAAAAGACTATCTATTGGAGCCTAATCAGCTCTGTCTTTAAACAGTGGAGAGGACAGGTCCCCACCCTCTCTCTTGATGCCTTCAAATCATCACAGGCTAAGTACAGTTCTATTGCCCTTTATTCATACAATAAGAACAACATTTCATTTCCCCTTACCCCCACATTCAAGTGGTTTGTAACCCAACTCCAGCCAAAATCTATCACTTGGACAACACAGCTCTGTTTGCTGGATACCTAGGTAGATTAGGTGTGAATGTAAATATAATCTGGCCCTGAAGCCTTAGCCCTCAGCTCATCACTACCTGTCAGGGAGAACTCATTTAGACTTCGCTTACAAATCATCATTTGAAATTATTAGGTTGGCCAACATCACCGAAATGAATGCACTGACATCATAAAAAACAGCTGTATAAGGAAGCAAGGAAGCTAGTCTATGTTCATACTTTTCAAATCTATTATACTTTTTCAGATACACATATTTTATCATACACTGTTGAAGTATTAATGTTTCAGTTTAAATTCAGATTTCCAAACAGTCACTAAATGGGTATGTAACTAGCTCACAAAACTAGGGGGGGTGTTGGGAAAATTCAGGGGGGGGTGTAGGGAAATCACTGCCCCCCACCCCAGCAGGGCTGGCTCTACTGTTTTTGCCGCACCAAGCAGGGCACTGAATTGCCGCTGCAGACGGCGGGGGCAGTCCATGTGCCGTTAGGGTAGCATGCGTGTTCTGTGGCGGCGGCAATTCGGCGGCAGCTTCTGTCTTCAGCAAAGACAGAAGCCGCCGAATCGCCGCTGCGAGCAGCTGAACATAGAAGCTGCTGCCGAATTGCCGCCACTGTGGAAATGCCCGTGCCAGCGTAAGGGCACACGGACTGCCCCCGCCGTCCGTGGCAGCAATTTGGCGCACTGCTTGGGGTAGCAGAAACACACGGACTGCCGCCCCTTGCAGATTGCCGCCCTAAGCACCTGCTTGGAATGCTGGTGTCTGGAGCCGGCCCTGCCCCCCGGTGTAGACCAGGGCTATGTGAAGGAGCTTGTAGCTGGGTTTTCTTTAATAATCATGGACTCAGGGATCCAAATCCTGATCTCACACTAGAGCAAACCCAGGGTAATGCCATTGATGTTACACTTATGTATGGTGTCAATGGGACCAGGGCTTAGCGGCACAGAGAGAACCACATTTCTCATTGAATGCTGGTGCTTTGTATCAATAGTGAGCATTGGCTGACTGAGGCTTGCTCCTGAAATCCTTACGTAGGTGACCTTCCTAGTGGAGGGACACTAACACTGCATGTACTCTTATGTCCAACACCAAAAAGCAAAAGCTCTGCATTTACACCTGCTGTGATAACCTTTGCTCCCTAACCCACCTCAGGTGTACAAGGTATAAAAAGACCCTCCCGGCCTGCTATATCTGACTTTGCCCAGGGCCCCATATAACCTATTATCACCTCAGGGTGATCCTGCTATTTTAACTTGGCTTTGCATAGTAATATTTTAACTAGCCATTGACAGAACAGATCCACTGGCGTATGCCACTGATGTGTACTAGCATTTGTGCTGACTGCAGAACAGTAGGGCTTTGCATAATATTCTTATGACACATCGAGCATTATACCATATGACAGCCCCTCTGGAGCCAACCCCCTGCCTGCATACAAGTTTATCTACTTAGTTGTAAATCTCTCAAAACAGGGGTTTCTGCAAAGGAGCAGGTTGCACACCTTTAGCAGTTGTGCTACCAGTTCTTCTATAGGGACAAAACTGCAGTTCCATTGATAAAAGAACAGAGTTTTTCTAGCCCTCAACTGTCTCCTGTTTTTTCTCTAGCTTTTGGCTGCTGTCTTCCAGCTAGGGTGACCAGATGTCCCGATTTTGTAGGGACAGTCCTGATATATGGGGCTTTTTCTTATATAGGCTCCTATTACCCCACACCCCCTGTTCTGATTTTTCACACTTGCTGTCTGGTCACCCTACTTCCAGCACTATTCCCCAGCTGACAGGTGGGTGCATGAGTGAACATCCTTGAGGTAACTCTCTCTGTGCCAGCCTTCCGTAATCACAGTTACACAAGTCTCATGTATAAAGGGATGAGGGACTTGGTCTGCTGGGTAACTACTGAGGCTATTGACATTACATGGTCCTGACTGGCTGTAAATGGAACTAACTCAGATGTGATTTAAGGAAAGTACAGCAGCATCTCACAGTTATGAACAACCTTAGGAACGAAGGTTGTTCATAACTCTGAAATGTTCGTATCTCTGAACAAAACATTATGGTTCTTTCAAAAGTTTACAGTTGCACGTTGACGTAATACAGCTTTGAAACTTTACTATGCAGAACAAAAATGCTGCTTTTAACCATCTTAATTTAAATGAAAGAATCACAGAAACCAGGGGCAGCTCCAGGCACCAGCACAGCAATCGCGTGCCTGGTGCGGCAAGCCGGGGGAGCGGGTGGCGTGACGGTCGTCGTGAGGGCGGCAGTCAGGGAGCCTTCAGTGGCATTTCTGCGGGAGGTCTGCTGGTCCCGTGGTTTCGGCGGTAATTCGGCGGCGGGTACGCTGAATCCGTGTGACCGTTGGACCTTCCGCAGAAACGCTGCCGAATCCGCGTGACCGGCGGACCTCCCACAGAAACGCCGCCAAAGGCTCCATGACTGCCATGCTTGGGGCGGCAAAAAACATAGAGCGACCCCTGACAGAAAGTTTCCTTATCTTGTGAAATCATTTTTTAAACGTTCCCTTTGTTTTTTTAGTAGTTTACGTCTAACATAGTACTGAACTGTATTTGCTTCTCTTCCCACCCCACCCCCCGGCTGCTGCCTGATTGCGTACGTCCGGTTCCGAATGAGATGTGTGTTTGACTGGTCAGTTTGTAATTCTGGTGCTCATAACTCTGAGGTTCTACTGTAAGTGTATGAGTTATTGGCTGGGTAGTGTTGCCTTCATCAATATGCGTGGGCATAGACAACTGGGGTTTTTGGGGGGTGGAGGGTTGAAGACAACGGAAATACTGAAGTTGAAACAGAAGTTATCTCATTTTATTAGAAGTGGACAAGTTTAATCATGGTGCAAAATTACTCATTAAAGCCTTTCTTTTTTAAACATAGCAAAATAATGCCTTGCATATCTAAAAAAGTTTCAAACAAATATCTTCATCCTGAATTACTTTAAATGGCTGCTTCTGCAATATCTGTAAGTTATCAGTTTTATCCTTGTGTATAAGTAAAAATCTTATAGCAGTAGATCTGTGATTGTTCCATTGTGGATTAAAGACATATTTTAATGAGACATACAGCACTGAAACTGTGCTCACTTTACAGCCTTGGGTGCTAGTACCACCAAAATTATTTTTATCAACTTCATTACTTTGGAAAAGTTTGGCTTGACTGAGCAAACAGATATTTCAACAATTTTTCTCTAAGCTGACAGTTGTTGATCTCAGATTTCAATGCAATAATGTTTTTAATTACTGATACAATTGCCTCCACTGATGTAATGATTGTATTTACATGATCTCTTCACGAACATTCATGTTATAGTCCACGTGAAGTGGTATAAGGTTTCATCTCCCTTCTTTGTATACCACACTCCAGAAATGTTCTCAGAAATATCCCTCATGATATTAAGCCATGATTTCCATCATCTCACTTTGAATAATTGGACTTGTCTTTTTGTCTCAGAACTTATAATTTCTCTCTTGATCAGTCCACAGGCTAGGTGGGTGGATTCTGATTTTCATGTCGCTTGTTGTTGGCTAGAGGTGTTGGATTGAGTCATATGGGTCGAGGGGGAGGAGAGGGAAGAGATGTTGCTTTATACATCAAGAATATATACGTGTGTTCTGAGGTCCGGAAGGAGAAGCGAGGCAGACCAGTTGAAAGTCTCTGGGTGAAGATAAAAGGTGGGGGTGGGTGGGGAGGGAAACAGGGGTGATGTGGAGGAGACATTTCTATATCAAATAACACAAATATCCTAAACATGGGACCTGGGAGTAATGGGGGACTTTACTTTTCCTGCAGATATCTGGGTAGTTAATATGGCAAAACACAAAATGTTCAATACGTTCTTACAATGTACTGGAGACAACTTTTTATTTCAGAAGGCAGAAGTAACCAGGGGGACAGTCATTTTAAGACTTGATTCTGACCAACAAGGAGGAAATGGTTGCAAATCTGAAGGTTGAAAGCAATTTGGGTGAAAATGTTCATGAACTGATAGATTTCATGATTCAAAGGAAAAAGAGTGAGAGTAGTGTAATAAAGATAATCACAGGAATGGAAGGGAGCTCGAGAGGTCATCTAGTCTAGTCCCCTGCACTCAAGGCAGGACTAAGTATTATGGACTTTTAAAAAAGCAGACTTTACCTACAAGTTCTCTGAGTTTAAGGCCCCACGGGAAGACAATCTAAGGGAAAAGAAGTTCAGGAAAGCTGGTAGTTTATCAAAGAGACAATATTAATGGATCCACAGCAAACTGTATGAAGGAAAGATAGGAGGAACAGTAAGAGGCCAACATGGCTCCATCAGGTCATTTAATGTCCTGAAAATGAAAAAGGAATCTACAAAAAGTGGAAACATAGACAGATTACTAAGGATGAGTACAAAAGAACAGCACAAGCATGTAGGGATAAAATCAGAACGGCTAAGGCACACAATGAGTTACAGCTAGTAAGGGACATGAGCATAGGCAGCATGTGAGTCTTTCCTTTGGGAAGGTTACAGAGCACTGGAAGCTCCCTAGAAGGCTCCCCTGAGGCCTGTTCCCCTGAGGCCCCACCCCCACTCCACCCCTTCCCCATCCTTACACTGCTGTCCAGCCCCAGCCTTATGTTCTGCTGCGGGGCTCCTCACTGCCCCCTACCTCCTTGGCTCCTCACTGCTCCCTGGGTACCTTACTGTCCCCTCCTAACCCCCAGGGGCTCCTCGCTGCACCCCCCCTCAGATTCCTTACTGTCCTCTTCCCACCTCCCTGCTCATTACTGCCCCCTCCTCAGGGCTTGTTGCCCCCATCATGTCCCCCAGGACACAGTCCCGTCCTTTCCCCTTTGAGGCCCTGGGGAAGGGGAGAGGCCTGGGCTGCTGCCGGGGGAGGCAGAGCAGCTTGGGGTGCAGCTGCCTGGGGAGCTTGTTTTATGCCGGTGTCAACCTCGGGAGGCAGGAGCTCCACAGCCAGTGCCGCTTCCCATTGGAGGGTGGAGGGCAGCGCAGCTCATTCACTTCCCACCGCGGAGGGGGTGCTGGGCTGCAACCAAGCCAGGGAAGCACCACCTCCCTGGGTCAGCACGGAGGGGAGCTGTGCATGGGTGTCCTGCCTGGCTGAGCACAGTGTTGCAGACAGCCTGGAGATGTGCCTGCTGGTGGGCAGAGCTGGAACCTCACGCTGGGGGCAGGCAGGTGGGAAGAGATGGCGTGGGGGCTGGGCCTCAGGAGAAGAGACTGAGCAGGAGCAGTTGGGGCGGAGCGTGGGCAGGGTCCCAGTCTAGGGAGCTTCTGGTGACCTGTGCCACATCTGGCATTTGCTCTCTGTGTAGCCAGGCTTTTTTACTGTAGGGAGGCTTAGCCTCCCCAAGCCTCTTATATACGCACCACCTATGGACACACAAGGCAATAAGAAGAGGTTCTTTAAATACGTTAGAAGCAAGAGAAAGATGAAGGAAAATGTAGGTCCCCTACTTCGTGTGGAAGGAGAGCTAATAGTGGATGACACAAAGAAGGCTGAGGTGTTTAAAGGCCTATTTTGCTTCAGTCTTCACTAAAAAGGTAAACTAGAAAGAACAGATACTTAACACAGTATTATCAACAAAGGGGAAGGAATGTGAGCCAAATTAGAGAAATAATAGGTAAAAGAATATTTAGATAAGTTAGATGTATTCAAGTTGGCAGGGCCTGATGAAATGCACCCTAGGGCTATGTCTGTCCAGCAATAAAAACCTGAGGCACTGAGTTTCAGAACCTGGGTCAGCTGACTTGGGCTCACAGGGCTCAGGCTGCTGGCCTATAAAATTGCAGTCTAGGCATTTGGGGTCTCAGAGCCTGGGTTCCAGCCCTGAGCCCAAACATCTACACGGCAATTTTATAGTCCTGCAGCCAAGCCCTGTGAGCCTGAGGCAGCTGGCCCAGGCCAGCTATGGCTGTGCTGCTAGTCTTTTACTGCGGTAGATGTACCCTCTGATACTACAGGAACTAGCTGAAACAATCCCAGAACTGTGAGTGGTTATCTTTGAGGACTCATGGAGGATGGGTGAGGTCCCAGAGGGCCAAAGAAGGCCAAACACAATACTGATCTTTTGAAAGAGGTCCTGGGGAATTCTAGACCAGTCACTTCCATACTTGGAAGGATACTGGAACAAAATATTAAACAATCAATTTGTAAGCACCTAGAGGATAATAGGATGATAAGTAATAGCCAATATGGATTTTTCAAGAACAAATCATGCCAAACCAACCTTATTTCCTCCTTTGACAGGTTTACTGGCCTAGTGTTTAGGGGGGGAGCAGTAGACATGATATATCTTGATATTTTGTAAGCCTATTGACACAGTCTCACATGACATTCTCAGAAGCCAGGGTTCTCACACTGGGGGTCGGGACCCCTCAGGGGGTCATGAGGCTATTACGGGGGGGTCACAAGCTGTCAGCCTCTACTCCAAATCCCACTTTGTCTCCAACATTTATAATGGTGTTAAATATATAAAAAACATGTCTCCAACATTTATAACGGGGGGTACACTCAGGCAGGGCCGGCTCCAGACCCCAGCGCGCCAAGCGCGCGCGTGGGGCGGCGTTTTAACGGGAGGGCAGCAGGCGGGTCCGGTGGAGCTTCCGCAGTCATGCCTGCGGGAGGTCCAATGGAGCCGCGGGACGACCGGACCTCCCGCAGGTATGACTGCGGCGGGTGCACTGGTCCTGCGGCTCGTGTGGACCTCCCGCAGGCATGACTGCGGAAGCTCCACCGTAGGTGCGGGACTAGCGGCACGTCTGCGGGAGGTCCCGGCAGCGTGAGCAGCACAGCGCGCCGCCCTGCTTGGGGCAGCGGAATTCATAGAGCCGCCCCTGCACTCAGGCCTGGTCTACACTAAGGTACGCGACTTCAGCTACGCGAATAGCGTAGCTGAAGTTGAACTACCTTAGTTCGAACTTCTTACCTGTCCGGACGCCGCGGGATCGAAGTTCGTGGCTCCCCCGTTGACTCCGCCACCGCCGTTCGCGGTGGTGGAGTTCCGGAGTCGACGGGAGCGCGTTCGGAGTTCGAACTATCGTGTCTAGATTAGACGCGATAGTTCGAACTCCAAGAAGTCGAACGCTACCCGTCGACCCGGCCGTAAGTAAGGACGTACCCTCAGACGCTTGCTATGTGAAAGGGTCCACCAGTAAAAAAAAAAAAGTTTGAGAACCACTGTCATAAGCAAACTAGGAAAATGTGGTCTCTAGATGAAATTACTATAAGGTGGGAACACAACTGATTGAAAGACTGTACTCAGAAAGTAGTTATCAATGGTTTGCTGTCAAGCAGGAAGGGCATATCTAGGGGGCCCAGCAAGGGTCAGTCCTGGGCTTGGTACTAGTCAATATTTTCATTGACTTGAAAATGGAGTGGAGAGTCTGCTTATAAAATTCGAGAGTGATTCTGAGATGGGAGGCATTCAAAATTATCTTGACAAATTAGAGAATTGGTCTGAAAACAGTAAGAAGAAATTAAATAAAGACAAGTGCAAAGTACGTCACTTAGGAAGGAAAAATCAAATGCAGAACTACAAAAGACAGGCAGTAATGCCACAGAAAATGATGTGGGGTTATAGTGGATCACAAACTGAATAAGTCTACAATGTGATGCAGTTGCAAAAAAGTTTAATCTCATTCTGGGGTATATTAACTGGAGTCCTATGTAAGAGATGGGATGTAATTGTCCCATTTGGCTTGGTATCGCTGCAGCTGAAGGGCCGTGTCCAGTTCTAGATACCACTCTTTAAGAAAGATGTGGACAAATTGTAGAAAGTCCAGAGGAGAGCAACAAAAATGATAAAAGGTTTAGAAAACCTAACCTATGAGGAACAGTTATTGAACAAGGCCAGTTTTTATCTTGAGAAAAGAATCCTGAGGGGGAGCCTGATAACAGTCTGCAAATATTTTAAGGGCTGTTATAAAGATGATGACTCGGTTATTCTCCATGTCTGCCAAAGGTAGGACAAGAAGCAATGGGCTTGATCTGCAGCAAGGGAGATTTAGGTAGATATTAGGAAAATCTTTCTAACTAGAATGGTAGTTGAGCTCATGGGTGGCAGGTGAAGCTTCCCCTTGGGGAGGCTAGCCCCCTGCCCTGCCTCTTCCAGATGAGGCCCCACCCCCACTCACTGCTCTCAGCCCCACCCCCCTATGGCCCTGCCCACAGTGTTAGGAGGGGCCTGAGAGCTCAGTCCCTCCCCACCACGACCCTGGGCAAGGCGTGGGGGCTGAAAGCTCGGTCCAGGCCATGAAGGGAGCTGAGAGCTTGGCCCCAGCTGGGACCATGGAGGATGAACAGAGCTGTCTCAGCTCTGGCTGGAGCTCTGAGCCTGGAGCTCCTCCCCTGTTTGGCCCCTTCTGCCTGTAGCCCCACCCCTTCCCCAATACCTCATCCCCATTCTGTCCCAACTCCATCTCTTTTCCCCCCGAGGCATGAGGTTTAGAGAGGCTCAGCCTCCATTACGCACTGCCCCAGTGGAGCTCTGGAATAGGCTTCCAAGGGAGGTTGTGGAATTCCCATCACTGGAGGTTTATAAGAACAGGTTAGACAAACATATGTCAGGGATGGTTTAGATTTACTTGGTCCTGCCTCAGTGCAGGGGCTTAACTAGATGAGTTCTTGAGGTCCCTCGCATCCCTACATTTCTGAGACTCTATAATTTTATGCTCAACTTTAAAGTTGACATGGTTTTCAGTTTTGGATAATTTCGCCAGCTATTTCTGTTCTAAATCAAATGTGAATGACTGCTTTGCACACCACAAAGAATTGTAGACATCTCTTTTGGAAACATTTGCAGCCAAAAGAACAGCATAGCCACACACTGGATGAACAGGCTCTGTCTCCAATTTCAGAAAAAAGGTCTAGTTTAAATTTCCAGGATTGCCAAACCCAAATGTTCAGAAATGATGAATCAGCCCTTCCTCCCATTAAATCATGAGGGAGTTTTTTTTAAATCTCATGATTTTAAAGCCAAATTCAGGTGGGGTTCTTTTTCATTGCCTTTGGGGTTCTGGGCTTGTGCGTTAAACTCAAGGAGCATTTTCAAGCTTTTTTTCCTGCACCATGAGGACTAGAAACTTTTTTTTGTTTGTTTTAAATGCAAGCTGACATTCTCATCCAATCAAACCCCCAAATGTTGCCAGGCTCATGATCAAAATCAAAGAAGTTGGCAACACTGAATCTCCTGACCCTAAGGCATCATATCAGTGCTAGAATTCAGTCTTGAGCATTTGGACAAAATATTCTGCACCACCCTGCATTACAGTCTTGTCAGATTAGGAAATAGATTTCTTATCCATTTTAAGAGACAAGGTGAGTGAGGTAATATCTTTTACTTTTAACCAGGGCTGACGAGAGGTGTGGGGAAGCCAGTACAAATTACTGGGGTCTGGTGGTCCGGAAGGGGGCCTGGGGCCTGGCTTCCCTGGCACGGTCCAGTCCGCCCCGACCTGCCCTTGCTGCGGGGCCTGAAAAAAATTTTTTCACCAGGGTCTGAACCTGCTCTCGGCGGCCCTGCTTTTAACTTCTGTTAGTGAGAAAGACAAGTTAATATCACTAATATCTCTCTAATACCCTGGGACCAACATGGCTACAACTACACTGCATACAGCAATGGACACTATTTTACAGTTAGATATCAAAAGGATACATTTGCCTATTCAGTTTCCTCTTTCTGCTCTTCCACCCTTGTGCCTTTAATGTTGATCCAGGCTGTGACATTACCCTGGCATGTAATCTGGACCGGTGATCTGCTAGGTCACTCCAATCCTTGACTCTAGAAGCCAGCCTTACTGTGTCTGCTGTAAGAACCCCCATTCCTGGGCTGTTCACGTACAGCCTCTGGCATGTAATGCTCCTTGGATTGTGCAATTGAATGACACTAGCCAATATCTCCTGTCCCTTGGAACCTCTGTCTTTCAGAGTCCAGTTATGTCTGCTGGATGCTGCAAGCTTATATGAGTTTGTCTATTTAACAAAGAAATTGATATGTACCAGGCTTTGACATGCTCTAAACCAAATACACTGCTTCAGGTAGAATAAACAAACAGGTTTATTAACTACAAAGATAGATTATAAGTCAAAGCACAACAAGTCGGATTTGATCAAATGAAATAAAAGCAGAACGCATTCTAAACTGATTTTAACATTTTCAGTGCCCTTACAAACTTAGATGCTTCTCACCACAGGCTGGCTGGTTACCCTTCAGCCAGGCTCTCCCCTTTGATCAGCACTTCAGTTGCTGGTGGTGATGTCTATAGATGGAGGTGGAAGTGAGAAGAGGAGCATGGCAAATGTCTCTCCCTTTTATCATGTCCTTTCTTCCCTCTTGGCTTTGCCCCGCCCCCTTCAGAGTTAGGTGAATATTACCTCATCGCAGTCCTAAACTGACCAAAGGAAGGGGGGTGATTCACTCAAGAGTCCAAGGGATCCTTTGTTGTTGTCTAGGCCAGTGTCCTTTGTTCCTGTGAGGCTGGGCTGGGTTTGTCCCATACATGCCCTGATGAGGTGTGAACTGCCCCTCTGCTCCTGGAGAGTTTTTGTCTGGGCTTGATTTAAGCCATGAGGACACATTTTCAGCCTCATAACCATATACATGAAATTACAACCTATAATATTACAATAACAATGATTACCATGACAACAGTGCCCAGTACATCATGAGCCTTCTGAAGACACCCGACATGACAAACTTTGCATTAGATACCACACAATCATATTATAAGGATGAACATGGGGGTGCTGGGTGTTCCCCCAAGGTACAGAAGTCACACAGGTTAAAGATATTTATCGGGGCTCATCTATGCATACAGCCCACTCTATACCTAAACTGCTATAGGATCTTATTGATACAGTCACTCCTGATTCTTTACTACTTCTTCTGAGTTTGGTGTGCAATGAACTGTTCCCCTGAAGTTCTGTTTGTTTTATGCAAGTTGAAATCCCACTGAAGTACCAGACCTGGTAGACTGGGCAGCAGTGAAAATGTGTGTTGCCCATCAGGCCTGTCCACACAAGCCTGCCGTAAATTGATTATTATACAATGATGTGTGTGTGGAAAGGGGTGGGGGGCATTACAGTGTATACCTGACCTGCAGTGTCTCTTGGTTTAAGGAATAGCTGCTGAAGTTGGCAGGCCTCTAAGTTTTCCTTTATTTTCCTTTAAATGAGCCGTACCCTGTTCTAAAACAGTCAGATGGAATCTTTCACCCTTTTGATCTAAACTATTTCTATAGAAGAAAAATTGACATCAAATACTGATTTTTTTATACTGATTCAGCTTCAAACATTCTTTTGTCATTGCAATGGTGATTTCCTCTTAAATGGCAATATATAAAGAATTGAAGAGGATTTACTGATGTATGTGTGTGCCTTTAAGAAGCTACTCTGGGTCTTTGAAGCAGTATGATGTCCATGTGGTGATGCAGGATTTCTTAACTGACACATAAAATACTGTCTTCTAGTCTCTCACACACATGCTTGTGCTGTGGTTCAGTGGTATGAATTAAATTCACTGCTGCTCATGGCTTCAGTATCCCACTAGTACGGCTTCTGGAAGAGAATTTTAATGGCGCCTGTTGAAGTGCAGAAAACATTGTGGCATTCTGGATTTATCTATGCTGGATGCAGCAAGCTTCTTAGTTAGGAAACTAACACCTTTCATTACGCTGAAAAGAAATGAATGAGTGAACTGTGGAAAATGATGGGTGCAGGGATAGACCTACCCAGGGCTTGGCTACACTTGCAAGTTAGAGCACATTAAATCAGCCCTGGGCATCCTAACTCCTGAGGTGTCCACACTAGCAAGGCACGTAGAGCACCTGGACTCTGCAGCTGGAGTGCTCATGGGTAATCCACCTCCACAAGAAGCATAAAGCTTGCTGCACCCCAGCTGAAATGCCTGGGTCTCAGTGTGGATGACATGTTGCATAACTGCGCTGTGATTGGCCTCCAGAAACGTCCCATAATCCCCTGAAGTCAAGTGGCCACTCTTGTCATTGTTTTGAACTTGGCTGAAGGCATGCGGATATCCCCTTTCAAAGCTCCATTTCTGACAGCCGGCATGCTTAGCTGCTCCGGGACAAAGCAAACCATTACTGTGGAATGCTGCTGCTGTGAGTGTGTGTGAGAGAGAGAGGTGGGGGGAGGGGGATCTGCTGCTGTCTGAACTTACAAGACAGCATGCTGACACACTCTCTGCCCCCAAAAACACACTCCCCCCACATACACACAACACATTCCATCACCAACCCCATTTGAAAAGCACGCTGCAGCCACTTGCACACCGGGATAGCTACCACAATGCACTGCTCTTTGTGGCATTGCAAGAGCTGCTAATGTGGCCACGCTTGCAGCTGACAGTGTAAACACATGGCAGCGTTTTCCCTGCTACAGTCTCCGAAGGCTGGTTTACCTTCCAGCCTCTACACCTGCAAGTGTAGCCAAGCCCCTAGTCTTCAGATACCTGTTTAACTTGTATCACATCAGACAGCCTCCATGTATTGCAGACATGGAAAGGAAATCATCAATTACAGAAAAGTACAGCAATTTGAGCAAGGCACTGGAAATCTTTGGCCTACAGTGGCTGTTACTTGATATTCTGTATTAATCGCTCCCATCCTTCTAACCAGACAAGCAGTATAGATATTCCCCCTCCCCTCAAATCTCGCTGTGTCAGTTCCTGATGGATTGTTTTGCTTCCTGACAAACTGATCTTTCACTCTCCTTTGACTCGGAGGCAGCAGTGGTTCTTCCATATACTAGACTGGCAATAAGAGGATGGTGAAAGAGCAGAGGTGCTCTCCTGCATACCTAATATACAGAACCAGGTAAAATTTATAAGGCATCTGACTAAGGCCTGGTCTACCCTGGGGGTGGGGGTGGGGGGATCGATCTAAGATACGCAACTTCAGCTATGAGAATAGCGTAGCTGAAGTCGACATATCTTAGATCCACTTACCTCCCGTCCTCACAGCGCGGGATCGATGGCCGCGGCTCCTCCATCGACTCCGCTTCCGCCTCTCGCCCTGGTGGAGTTCCGGAGTCGACGGGAGTGCGTTTAGGGATCAATTTATCGCATCTAGACGAGATGCGATAAATTGATCCCCGATAGATCGATTGCTACCCGCCGATCCGGCAGGTAGTGTGGACATACTCTCAGATATGGAGGTAGGCAGTGCCATTGGGATAATAGATTTGAGCTGGAATAGACAATACTAATGCATATTGATTTTGAGAAACCTTCACTGGCGATAATACTACTTCACTGGTCAGTCTATACCCCAATCTGAGTTCTAGTAGAGCATTAAGATCTGTGGCTGTTTGATTGTTGTCCCTAAAATACACTGGCAATCCTTCTAGGAGGCAAACAAAAGTTGTAGAAAACATCCCTTGTTCCCCTGTGTTCTTGGAAAGCCATCAAACTGTTCAACATGCAGGGCTGAGAAATTTCATTTCAGATCTTGGCCAAATTTGGATGCCAAGTATCATCTTGGCAAAGACAATTCTTTCATCCTGTGATTAGACTGAACCCAAACCCGATCCTTTTGTCTGCATCATTTCTGGAGCCATGCATCATTCAAGATACAGCTCTGATGTGGTGTGATGCACCATTAGAGGTAAGCACTACTGTTATAGCCTCATCCAAAGGGTAGGGCTTCAGGGTAAGAGTAACTTCCTGGGCACATTATGATTCATAGATTTTTAAGGCCAGCAAGGATCATCCTCCTGCATAACAAAGGCCACAAAAGGCTGAAAATCAGCTAACACGTACTGGTTTCTGGAAGCAGCTTTGTTGGCATAGGGTATGAATGCTAGACTGGTACTAAATAGCTTTTCTTGGCAGTGTTTTAGAAAGATTCTCACTGGGGGCACAATCCTGCCAGGCACTAAGTACTCCCAACTCATGAGATGCTCCCTTTGGGGGAGAATGGGAGGGCTAGGCAGCCCCCTTTAATCTGCCTTTTTAGAGGACTCAGATTAAATAGACATGGGTTCCCCTTGCCATCACCAGTCCTGTACAAGTTAAAAGCTGTGAACCTGGACTTTAAAGTATTTATCAGCAAAACTGAATAGAGCCACTAGGGTGACCAAATGTCCTGATTTTATAGGGACAGTCCCGATATTTGGGGCTTTTTCCTATATAGGCACCTATTACTCCCCACCCCCATCCTGATTTTTCACATTTGCTGTCTAGTCACCCTAAAAGCCACTGTGATGCTGATAAACCTGAATGAGGGTGAAAAAAAATCACTATTTCAGGCCCTGGAGCAGAAGTTTGTTTACCTGTTTCTGTGCACAGCTCCCAGCTGGGCTGGGTCTATGCTAGCCCTTTCTCCCGACATGGACATCACATTCTCTTGACGTTTGATGACTGGCCATTTATCACCCCCATCCAAAGTAAATTTACCGTGAAGGCAGCTTTGCATGACTTTGAGTGGAATTGAATTTTTTGGCCCATTCCTTTTTTCACTCTGTTCGTTTTAAACTTTACCCAGGTCCAAATTTTCCCCATGTGACATTAGCAGCTCTCACTGGAGATGTCTTAATAATGAAATAGAATAGGGGATGCGTGGGGGGCATGCAGGGTCACCCCCACTCCCCGGGATGGCTCCAGGCACCAGCACAGCAAGCGCGTGCCTGGAGTGGCAAGCCGCGGGGGGCAGCCTCCGGTCGCTGAGAGGGCAGCAGTCAGGCAGCCTTCAGTGGCATGCCTGCGGGAGGTCCGCCGGTCCCGCGGCTTCGGTGGCAATTCGGTGGCAGGCACGCCGAAGGCGCGGGACCGGTGGACCTCCCACAGAAACGCTGCCGAATCCACATTAGCAGCGGACTGCCTGCAGGTGCGCCACCGAAGGCCGCCTGACTGCCATGCTTGGCGCAGCAAAAAACATAGAGCTGCCCCTCCCCCCAGATTTGCTGCTTGGCTTGTAAGAGCATGCTCACACGGACTGAGCATGCTCAGTAACACTGCTGAAGCTGGCTGCCCTCACTCCGCCCTCCCGCCCCCCCACCCCCATCGGCAGGCACTGGTCCCTGGGCACTGCGTCAAGAGCATGAGCTTCTGCTAGAACAAAGGCGTTATCTTGAGTATCTGCTGAAAATAAAGTTCTACACAAGGCTGAAAGCCAGGAGCCTTTTCTTAGAAAACGGGCACAGTCAACAAGGGTACTTAAGCTCTAGCCCACAGGCAGTTTTTGTAGAGGCATAGCTATTTGGTTAGTGGTGGGATTTTTTACCAAAATAATTATACCGGTACAACCCCTAGTGTGAGCACAGTTGTACTGGTATAAAGGTGCCTTATATACTTTAGCTGATTCCCCTTTCCATATGGGAACAAGCTCGACCAGCATAATCATATTTACACTGGTGGAACTGCAGCCACACTGCGGGCTTTGTAGCCCTTTAAAGATCTACTGTTTTAACTATATCAGTATAATTAATGTGTAGATTAGCCCCAAGGCCCTGGTGATTCTATGAGGTGGTTTATAGTCTTCTTTGTCTAGCGTGGGTTAAAAAATTAAAATCAAATATAAAGGGGGAAATAAGCAAACATTGTCCATACTCTTGTGCTAGTGACATATAATGGGGCCTTATCCTACCAAGGCTGGCTACTGAGTGTGACTCTGACTACACAGTGTTGCCAGCTCTTGCAATTTTATTGCAGGTATTGTGATATTTGGTATTTTTTCTTAAAGCCCCAGCTCCTGGAATTATGGAGTTGTGTGAGAATCTCAGCTTTCATTTGAAAAAATTAAACAAGTGTAAAGTGCTGGCTCATCACTAGCCCATGAAGTACCCACTGCCACACCCAGAGTCTCTTTCCAGGCCCAGTTTTATTTCCCAAACGTAAGCAAAGCACAAAAATAGTTCCTCAGCCCACCCTGGGCAACAGCTTCAGTGGACTTTCCCCTTTGCCTTCCTGCAGGATTCGTTCTTGCTTTTTCACTGAGGTGGCCACTCACATGTTCCCAGAATATCAGACATTCTGGTACTTCTGAACACGCCCCTGCCAGAGTTACCCGCCCCCCACCAGCATGATGCTGTGTGCGAGGTCAGGCCGCAAGGGAGGGGACCATCTTTAAAAGCGTCCCACCCCCACTGGCATGACCTCCTACACAGCATGGGGGGGGTGCCATTTTTAAGAGTTGGAGGAGGCAGAGCACGTTTTCCCTGTCTAATACCGGACAAACCATGTCCAGTACCAGAGGGGGGACAACCATCTCAAAAGAGGACCATCAGTTGGACAGGTCAGTGGCCTCCCTATTGAGTGCCACCTCCCAGGGCTTTCTCCCTGGAGATTCTCTTCCACCAGCAGTTTCCCACTGCCTCCCCTCCCAGGGAACTCTGGCAGCCTCTCCCAGGGAACTTCCTGCTGCTCCTGCACCCCTTCCTTACTGGGAGCCTGGCTCTTTATAGCCCCAGATGATGACACGCCCCGTTCATTGGCCAATCTGGGATCACCTGTTCTAGCACAGCGAAGCTGGACCTGCTTCATTTTGCCAGCCACTCTTTGACAGCAAGTTTCTAGTGCTCCTGGTTATGGAGAAAAGATGGACTATATGGCTCTAAAAAGGCAAATACCCAACCCCCAAAACTATTTATCTCCTAGTTGCTAAGACAATCTCATGGTTTTGCGGGGCCTGACTCATGATTTTTGAATTCTTGTGATTGGCAATACTGCTACTGTGAGTAATTTCCATAAAGTCAATGTAATAAGCCTGTGCTGATTTCCCGATCCAGGGCTGGTCATTGCCGGCCCTGGCCTAGTGCAGGGAAATCATCCTAGGTGCTATTCTAACCTATGCCAGGAGGTCCCCAAAAAGTCCACTCACCAACAGGGAGGCTAGATAGAATGTAGCACTTCCAGTATTGCCTACCCCAAGAATTCAAAAATCTGAGTCCCCCCCCCCCGCCCCAATCATGATATTGGCTTAGCAATCACGAGAGTTTTTTTTTCTTTTTTTAAAAAGCACAATACATTTTGGGTTATTTTTAATTTCTTTCTGTTTTTTTTTGTTTTGTGTTTGTTTTGTTTTGTTTTTAAACCTACAGACAGCACTCGGGTCCTGTTTTCAAGCTTTTCTCCATAACCATGAGGACTTTTGACAAATGAAAGCTGCAATACTTTCCTATGCACATGACTCCATGAGTTGGTGCTTGAAGAAAAACATCCAGTATCATGAGACTTGCAATAAAACAGCAAGCATTGGCAACAGTGCGGTGGTTTTCTAGACCCACCCCTCCCTGTCTAATGGGCTTTCCCCTAGGGCTGGGGGGTGAGGCACTCTGGCTCTGGGCCAGCTGAGATTTCTCTAGCACTGCAGGAATTCTCAGCCATCCAGATCTAGCTGCTTCCTGGCCACTTTGTGCTACCAAAAAGATACAAAGGGGCTGCCACACACCAGATAATCTATTCCGTTTTTCTAAAGTTCTTAGTGCAACCAGGGAGAAATTATTTAAATGTTTTGTTCATAATTTTTTTCATAATCTGATCTGAAGAAAAGCTTTTGCTTTTGTTGGTCATGAGGGTGGCGCAGCACAAAGAGATTAAAAAGAGAGGATGTTTATTCAGCAAGCAGTAACATGCAGGTTAAAAAGTTGAGCGGAGGAGCTCTCTCCTGTAGCTTTCATTTTAATTTTTGTTTTTAAATGATTGATCTTAGCTTTTCTGAAGGTACTTGGAGGCAAGCCAGGCTGCATGTGTGTCTTTTTATTAATGTGGTGCTATGGCTCGTTATCCACATCCAAATCCCTCCTCTAAACTCTCCTTTGCTGTGATGCCTGCAAAAAACTTGACAACAACCTCTGGTGTGCAGAGACCACCATGCTGACCAATTTCTCCTTGTACTCCCCATCTATCTGGCTAGTCATCTGTTGTCTTTTGGTATGCTCTTAGGGACCATCTTTTTATTGTTTCTTTGTGCAGGGCCTAGCACAATGCGGTCTTAGACCATGGCTAAGGCTCCTAGGCACTACAGGAATACACGTATGTCAATAACATAAATAAGTAACAGAGGGGTAGCCGTGTTAGTCTGGATCTGTAAAAGCAGCAAAGAATCCTGTGGCACCTTATAGACTAACAGATGTTTTGCAGCATGAGCTTTCGTAGGTGAATACCCACTTCGTCGTATTCACCCACGAAAGCTCATGCTGCAAAATGTCTGTTAGTCTATAAGGTGCCACAGGGATCTTTGCTGCTTTTATAAATAAGTAAATACATAATTTTAATAATAAAATGACACATTCAGTGCTATTCTAATTTGAAGGTGCCAGAGCTTGAAATTCCTAATATGCTCTCGGATAGGTCATTCTTGAGCAGGGCACCGGTCTTCGAAAAGCACCTGGCCACTGGTGTGCCTAGTGCCATTTAACAGCATGTGGCACTTTCCACCCATAGTTCTTGCACCTGTCCCCAAAAGCAGATCGTATCTTTGTGTTCTATGTACAGGTAGGAAAACAGGCACAGAGATTCCAGGTGTTTTGCCTTAGGTCACTCAGGAAATCAGTGGCAGAGCCTGGGATAGAACTTGTGTGCCATTATGGGCATTTTTTTTTTTGTCTTCAAACACAAGGCCAAATTCTATCGGGCACTGCACATATTCATCCACCAATAAATTCATGCCTGAGGGCAGGACCATGGGGACGAAGGGGCCTGTACTTTAACTTCACCACTTCCGCCTCCCCAAAGCTGCAGGGAGGTTGTTCTATGGGCCTTCTGCAGCAGGCATTGTAGAGGGAGCCAGGGCTCTTTGAATAAACCCCTAATCAATGCTTCCTGACTTGGTTGGGACGGGAGGGAGGTTGTGTGTAGAACTGTGCACTGGAAGAGTCGTCCTCCTGATGTTTGAGGTACTGGAATGGGGTTGGGAATACTGATAAGCATTTCAAGGGTTGTTTGTTTTCAGCTAGGATTATCAGCTGGTATTATGAAGGGGTTAGCAATTGGATGTTTGACACAATGGCCTGAATTCAGAGCTGATCTGCAGTCCGTGCAATCCCAAGGACTTTCATAGGATTGCAGTGGGTGTGAGTCAGCACTGAATTTGGTTCAATACACGGTCTCCAGTGGTTACACTGTACTATATGGTGTGTGGAGCTTGCTATGTTAGTATGAAAGTGATCAGAATTGCATATAAAAGTCACTGTATGCAAACAAGTGTCAGTTTCCCATTGTTCATTACTCATTAACAAATTTATTTCAGCATAAGCTTTTGTGGGCTACAGCCCACTTCATTGGATGCATAGAATGGAACACACATACAGGAGATATTTATACATACAGAGAACATGAAAAGGTGGAAGTATGCATACCAACAGGATGAGTCTAATCAATTGAGATGAGCTATCATCAGCAGGAGAAAAAAAACTTTTGAAGTGATAATTGAGATGACCCATAGAAGGTGTGAGGAGAACTTAACATTGGGAAATAGATTCAATTAGTGTAATGACCCAACCATTCCCAGTCTCTGTTTAAACCTAAGTTAATTGTATCTAATTTGCATATGAATTCGAGTTCAGCAGTCTCTCTTTGGAGTCTGTATTTGAAGTTTTTTTGTTGCAAAATTGCCACCTTCAAGTCTGTCACTGACTGGTTAGAGAGGTTGAAGTGTTCTCCCACTGGTTTTTGAATGTTATGATTCCTGATGTCAGATTTGTGTCCATTTATTCTTTTGCGTAGAGACTGTCCGGTTTGGCCAATGTACATGACAGAGGGGCATTGCTGGCACATGATGGCATATATCACGTTGGTAGATGTGCAGGTGAACGAGCCCCTGATGGCGTGGCTGATGTGATTAGGTCCTATGATGGTGTCACTTGAATAGATATGTGGACAGAGCTGGCATCGGGCTTTGTTGTAAGGATAGGTTCCTGGGTTAGTGTTTATGTTGTATGGTGTGCGGTTGCTGGTGAGTATTTGCTTCAGGTTGGGAGGCTGTCTATAAGCGAGGACTGGCCTTATTCTAATGTTCCTTTAAAGAAACACCAACAGGAGCCTGTTTGGAGTGTCTAGAGGGGACCCTGCATTTGGCTCTGCTTGTTTGTTTTCAGCTGCCTTTACTCATACTGAAGTCTTGTCTTGCTGTGATATGCAAAACTCAATAAAAACAAACAGCATGCAAAGAGGAAAGGCCTGCCCCTGCTGCCCTTCCTCGCCTGAGAAGTCCCATGGATCCTACACGGGAAAGGGCTGTGAGTTCAAACTCAAAATAAGGTCCCTGGGCCAAATCTTGCAGAAGACAGGTATGATTTGAGGCAAGCTGAGCACTCTAGGAAATGTGCACAGAAATCACAAAGTTGAAGGACTAAGTTCTGCAGTCCCTGGTGTACAGCCAGGTCAAAGCCCACCACCACTGCAGAATAGGGAGAGAAGATGTTCAGACAAAGCCTGCTGCTTTCCCCAAAGAGTTTTGTCTTTGTACATCTGTGCTGCATGCACCCCTCTGACCATGCCCCAATATACCCATATCTCCCTCCTTCTCCAGTGGTGCATGAGCATGCAGACCGCCCATAGGTGGCAGGTGAAGCTTCTCCTAGGGAAAGCTAGCTCCCTGTCCCCCCTCTTCCACCTGCGGCCCTACCCACACTCCACCCCTGCTCCACTCCAGGCCCTGCCCCTGGCCCTCCGCCTCCTCGCTGCTGCTCACTGCATCCCTCCTCTCCCCCCCGCCCTGAGGCCACCACATCCCTCCTCTCCTCCACCCCCTCCCCTGTGAGGCCCTCACCACTCGTGCGCTCCACGTTCCTCCCCTGCAAGGCCCCCACTGCTCACACTCTCTGCATCTCTCCTCTCCTCCACCCTCCTCCCCCACCGGAGTGGGGGCAGGTAAGGAGGGATGCAGTGAACAGCGAGCAGGAGGGTTTCAAGAGGGAGAGTGTGGAGGACAGGAGGGAGGCTGTGGATGGAGGGGTCTCATGGGGTGATGGAGGGGGGCGGTCGCCAAAGACACTTCTTGCCATTTGGTCTAGGGCCGGCCTTGCCAGTGCACTATGTGGCTTTGTTGTCTCTTTACTGCATTTTTTAAATGTTTAAGCCCACTATTGCTATACAGACACAGCAGCCATTTTGTTCTCAGAATTGCAGCAGACTGTATGGAGGAAGCACACACACTATACTTCTCTCTCTCATGAAAACTCTGCTTTTGTTCTCTTCTGTTTTCCTTAATTTGAAACAAAACTCATTTTAGACTTATATGATTTCACCTATGCATTTAGGGAACCCCCCAAAACAAAACAACAACAAATAAACCTAAGAACTTGACCTCCTCTACAAAGAAAGGCAGTTGAGTGAATGTTCATTACAATTTACAGAATAAATGTGTCCAAATTTAGGCTACAGCATACATTTAAAAGTAATTTATAGACTCCTATAAAGGGGTTTATAATAAAAATGCCAGTATTATTTAATTATGCGACACAAATTATGCCATTATGATAATTTTCTGTGTTTTAGATGGAAAAATCATCGTCAAGGATTCCTGGATATAAGAATCAGTACTAATGTAGGCAATATATGTACAGTGCATTTGTTCGGGCTGGTACCTTTAGGTTATTCATCCTTTCCATGTCTCTGTGGTGCTCACATAGTTTTATTGCAAATTTTCATTTATTAAGAGATTACCTGACTGCAGTTTGTTTTATTATACCGCAGATGATGATTGAACTCTAAATGAGCTGTAAGACCTCTAGAAATGGCTGAATAGGACTTCTTCATAGGAAGCCAAATACTAAACAATGGCTTCTAGTCAATCAAGAGTGAAATTCACTCATGTATGGGGTGTGTGTAAGGTCCTCCAACAATGTTAGCCATCTGTGTGTGGATGGTGGTGTGGTTTGGGATTATTAGGATGTATACCAGTACTGGAGAACTCTAAAAAGCAGGTCTTTATGCCAGTCTTAAATAGGCCACCTCATTGGGCCTTGGCTAGAAAATGAACAGATGCTGCTGAATCTACACTTTTGTAGACACAGTGACCCAAAAACCAGGCAGAAGAACAATGTCCACTGTACCAGCCCAGATGCTGGACTGGTGGCTGCAGAGGAGCTGTGACGGAGCGTGCCTATGATTCAGGCATAAATTAGAACTGATCAGAAAATAGATTATTTGTTGTGGTGAATTCTGACTTTTTGGCAAAATATTGAAAACCAGTGCTTATTTTGAACTGAAATATGTTTGTTTTTGGCAAAAACAAAAAAAAATCAGTTTTTGAGTGTTTGGTTTTTCAACTACGTATTAATATTTTCCAGGGAACACAGACACTTTCTGTGAAAATGTTTTTTTAATCAAAGCCCAAACTTTCCATGAAAACAGTTTTGATGGAAAATATTTGAACAGCCCTAGCTCAAATCCACTGTGCTCTGTCTCTGCCATAGAGTTCCCCCTCACTAATGTTGTGTAGTTGGGCTTTGTTGGGGGGGGGGGTGTGGGGCGGGTGTGGATGTGTGTGCAGTGCAGGGGGGATTACAGCCCAAATCAATATGAAGATTGAAGAAGACAAAGCAGTTGTGGAAAAAATATTTCATCAAAGCACTGAAGATGTCACTCTGTTGTAAATTCATAGCATGTCTATTGCAATTATTTCATCACTATCAATGGAGAAGTATATTATAATATACTAAATATATACTAAAAATAGATGAAAAATCAGAACCCTATTGTTTTGATCCCAATTTCATATATAAAGGAAGTAATCATTGACAAAATTATCTTCCCAACAGTGCTGTGATGTTAGCTTTGGTTAACACAAACATTTTTTGTGTATCAAATACATGAAGATGAATGTATAAATTAATATCCCGAGCTGGGCAAATAATTCACAGTGAATAATTTACTTGACAAAAATCCTAACTTGTTCTATCACAGATTGTTGGCAAGCAAATTCTAATAATCTTGAATGTATTTATTCATAACTATTCCCTAAATTTCTGCAATTAATACTTTGCAATTTGTGTGTTATCAAGTAGTTAGCTGTATTTAACATTAGAGCTGTTTTGATTGGTCATACAAGTCACATGGTATGAGTCGGTCCCCTGATGGGATGAATTTAGCTGCTAAAATCAGGACTCTGGTGTTGTGATTTATTGTGCCTATTAATTCAAAAATTGCTTTCTGGAAATATTGTACAGCATTCATTTTAAAATTCTGTGTTTCTGAGAACATTCCTGCCAGTAAGCTTATTAACTGGAACTTTCATGCAATGCAAGTACACCTCTACCTCGATATAACGCTGTCCTTGGGAGCCAAAAAATCTTACCGCGTTATAGGTGAAACCGTGTTATATTGAACTTGCTTTGATCCACCGGAGTGCGCAGCCCTGCCCCGCCCCGGAGCGCTGCTATACCGCGTTATATCCAAATCTGTGTTATATCGGGTGGCGTTATATCGAGGTAGTGGTGTACAAGTCCACAAGAATTCATTTTAAAATTCAAACAAGTACTCATGGACAACGTTTTGCAGCATTTCTCCAGCTTTACTAACATCAAGAGCCATGTGACCAGAGCTGGCTGGAAAAATTCAGATGAAAAGGTTTTTTTCATCATAATTTGCCCATTTATTTAAATAAAAATATTGAATAGAAATGGTTCAATTTCAACTAATTTCTAATGGAACCAGGCAGGGTTTTGAAACCTGCTTGGTTTCCTTCCAGCTCACTCACTGGCTCCTCTGTAGCATAGGCTTCCAGGGTCCATGTCAGCCCTACAATGCAAACTTCCCTGGAGCTTGGGATCCCTGACCTTCCAGGGTCTGTGGCTCTGGGGCAGCCTGCCATGCTGAGTGCCTTGGAGCCAGAACCTCAAAGCTTCCTGACTCCCCGGCCAGCTGGGTTGCCCCACTCCTGGCCGGGGGGCTGAAGGAGAACCAGGAGCCTGGATGTCCCAGCTGAGTTGGAAGCCTCAGAACTTGGGAACCAGCACTTTGGGGTGCTTTTTTTGGAATGCCACTGGACCTAGAACAATGCTATTCTTTGTCTACACTACACAGTGAATATGAAGCGAATTTTAATCTCATCCCTAGTCTGTATTTTTTCCAAGGGAAAAACAAGCATATCCTTTCTGTGAACTCAAACTCAGTTTGGCCCCATTCCTGTGATCAACTCTTCATAAACTTACTCTCCCTTCCACACTTGAGAGAAATGATGGTGCTATATTTCACTGCAAACACTGACACAACATTTAAATCTGCACAGAACATAGGCTTAGGAAGGATTTCTTTGCTGGTTAACTTTTGAAAGCTCCCATAGGTGAGATTTACCATAAGTAAGAATGGTGAGTTAGTTTGAGAATAAAACAAGATTGAAGCTAATCCTTTGAATGTATTAACCATTTTAGGATTTAAATAAATTTGCTTCTGGTCTTGGGGCCTCTAAGGGAACCTCTCCCCCAGTGCATTGTTGTAGGAAGTGTGGTTTAGTTGTCGGATAGGGCCTTGGGAGTCAGTTCTGTTCTTAAGTATCAGAGGGGTAGCTGTGTTAGTCTGGATCTGTAAAAGCAGCAAAGAGTCCTGTGGCACCTTATAGACTAACAGACGTATTGGAGCATGAGCTTTCGTGGGCGAATACCCACTTCGTCGTTCTGTTCTTGACTCTGTCACTCACTTGTGGTGTAGCTGAGTGAGTCACATACCTCTGTACATGTTTTACAGATAATCGATATGTGAAGCAGAAACATGTACCTATTTCATTTAGTATCAGCTTTCGTTATTGCTTGTAAAACACGTTGAGATCTCTGGATGACAGGTTTTCTACAAGGGTCTGTCTATATTACACACTTATCAAGTTCAACAAAATTGTGATGCATGGAGTTAGCTGACACAATGCTGACTGACTGGTCACAATTTGGCCTGCCTACACCGGTGATGGTGTCCGCTAACTTCACTTTTCACAACCATATTTGACCAAGTTCACATTTTCTAATGTAGCAAAGCCATAAGAGCAATGTATTGTTATAATCAGTAAAGATGTTTAACTCCTGAAAAGAGGGCTTTACAATGGGAATGCCTGACACAATTTTGTGTATAGTGGTGGTATAATATATACTTTTGTGGCATATGTTTAAGTAAATTCAAAGTACTGTAAGTGGCACCTGAACTAACAATAACCATTTTACGTGTATTTACATCATTTGCATTCTGGTTAAAGTCTTGAAAAGAACGTGGAGGAGAGACACTGGGCAGAGTAAATGTTATTAGCAGAGTAAATGTGGCAGAGGGTTTCTGAGAGGGTATCGGGGACAATGTAAACACAATGGAGAGGAAACAGCATCTTAAAGCTTTAATTGTGTGTTTGGGCAATAGTAAAGTCAACTGTGCCATTTCCAGTATAAAATCCCTGTATCCAGTACTAAATAGCATTAGAGTCTAAATAAGGATTTGAATACAAATGCCTTCAGCTCCAGAGACTAAAGGATCTGTTTCATGAAACACAATATGTGCAGCCAACGTGAAGGGGAATCCCAGATCTGCTTTTTTTAAGCTTAAATCTTGATTCAGGATGCAAAAATTGCACAAGTCCCTACAGAACTCTAATTCTGGGCCTTGGCAAAGATTCACTGCTCATCCCCACTTGACTATGACTGAGCTGGAGGTCTCACCATTTGCCACACCTCTGTATGGAAAGCTGCCCACAGTGATGTCAATGATGCAAGAGTGATTCAGCTGAGAATGCTGAGGGAAAACACTGAAATGAGGACACGAGGGAGGGCTCAGAAGCTAGCTGACACAAGGTGTTCTTAAAGGAAAATGCACAGAGTTTGGGCTTATAGCTGCCCTCACTCTGCCAAAAGGCACTGAATGTTGTGGATTATGTGGGTTTTATCCAATAGGGAAACTCTTTCTCTGCATAGCACATGTCAGCCCAAGAGACAATGTCCTATCTTACATGTATTTTTTCTAGTGGTCTGTGCTTCATTCAGACAAAACTGCTTCTTTAGCAGAACAAACACACACAGGGCTACCACTTTTATGAATCAAGAAAACCATATCATTTTGTCTGACCACTTTTACACATGTATCTGAATTCATTTGCTTTGCATGCACAAATGTGCACCATTTGTAGTTTAAATCAGTCAGCAGGAGGCCTAGCTCACTCATTTGGGAGATGTCTAGACTAGCAAAAAGGTGTTTTTAAAAAGATAGTAGCTAGCCTATTTGAACAAACGTACTTTAAATGCCTAGTGTAGGCAGGACAAGCTGTATTTTGACCTGTGTCGGCTGATTGAGATAAAACCTAGGCCTTCAGCTGGCTAATACACATGAAAATCCGTGTTCTGCCTATGCTAGGCATTTAAAATGTGTTGGTTAAAACACATTTTAACTTTTTTCTTAGTTGAGACTTACGCTAGTGTAACCCATTGGTCAGTGTGTGGTACCGATCCATCTCTGTGCCCAATCTGCAGACCATATGAGTAGAGTCGGACCTTGCAGGGATTATAGGGTCTCTGGCTCTGGGTCAGCTTCCCAGACAGGCTGCCTTGGAGTGAGGGTCCCCAGGGCTCCCCAGCTCCTTAGCAGCTCACTAGGTGGGCTGTCATGGTTCCAGGGCTCCCTAGGACCCAGAGGACTCAGGGACACCAGCTCCCCAGAAAGATGGTGACCAGTTCTCCGTCTGGCTGGCTACTCGGGGAGTCAGATGGCTGGTTCCCCACCTGCCTGGCTTCTTGGGCTGCCCTCCTGGAGTGGAGGTGGGTAACTCAGCTCCTTGGCTGCTGGCCAGGAAGCCAAGCAGCTGTTCTGTGAAAAATCTGAGATTATTGTTTTTCATTCCACTACAGAACTAATTTTCCCCCCCAAATCTTGGACATTTTTGCAGAACGAAAAATCTCATTCCAGCTCAGCTCTATGTGTAAATCTGTTATAGTGCCAGCAAGCTAAGATGAGTTGTCTCTTTATCTCAAACTGTAACAGCTCCTGCTTTTAGCTGTGGACTTCCCCAGTTTAATCCCCAGTGTGTCAGCCAAGATGGCAGCTGTTACACTGTCATTCACAAGGTAGGTGCAATGTCACTCTTGTGTAATCCATGTTGAGTAGGTGAATGTTCTTTGGCCACAATTCCTCTTCATTCTTCAGTTTGTTGTGTAACTGGTGGATTGTGTCTAGGAGATAAGATAGTATATATGGTGCCCCGCTGGGAGGTACCGATTGCAGGGCATCATGGCTAAAAACGGGATTGTCCTAGCCATTGTGCAGGTTATAACTCTAAGTCTTTCTGTAAGAACGCACAATTTGTTTTAGGGCAAGAGGAGTTCAACTCCTGGTTTTTCAGTTATATTGATTTTTTGGGGGAATAGGGAAAACCAACAACCTCAATTTTGGATCTTTCTGTTGGGGGCTGTCAGGACAAAGCACCATTTCCCATAAAGCCTGCAGGAAAGCTGCACATAATTTAATAATGACCGTTGGTACACCTCTACCTCGATATAACGCTGTCCTTGGGAGCCAAAAAATCTTACCGTGTTATAGGTGAAACCGCATTATATCGAACTTGCTTTGATCCACCGGAGTGCGCAGCCCCGCACCCCCCGGAGCACTGCTTTACCGTGTTATATCCGAATTCGTGTTATATCAGGTCATGTTATATTGAGGTAGAGGTGTATTAGCTTTGCATGCAGCCCCTTCCAACTGATGAACCTCAGAGAGGGGTGGAGGCCCCGGGGCTGCCAGAGGCAAGGTGAGAGGCTGGCAGTTCGGGTCTTGTGCAGTCAGAATATGCTGAGGGGTAGTGCAGAGGCATTGGGCTCCAGTGGCTGCCCTAACAGCCATGCATTTTGCAGAATGATCCTTCTATAAACTTTTCACTCAGAGCAAACAATCCCAGTGGGAATTCTGTCAGGGGAATCTCTATCTAGTTATTTCTATGGCCACCATTGCCATACTATCTAACACCTCCAAAACATTAATGCATATAGCCTCATGACACCCCTGAGGACTGGGGAAGTAGTACCCCCATTTCACAGATAGGGAATTGAGCACAGAAAGATTAAATGACCTGACCAAGGCCACACAGGAAGTCTGTGGTACAGCTGAAAGTTGACCTTGGACCTGCTGAGTGCCATTCTAGTGCCTTAACACCAGATCATCCTCCCTCTCCTCACTGGGTTTGCAGACTCCTATATGGTTACACCATGGGAGGGGATGATATGGGCTTTAATCAAATCTGTGCTGGGATCCTGTATGCTACTGCTGCTTGCTTCCTATTTATTTGCACATACTTTGATCCTCAATGAATCTAAAGTTGCTCTCAGACACCAGTGTCATGCTCCAGGATTTTGATTACCCCATCTATCAGTGTGGTTTGTCACACTAAAAGGAACAGGAAGTAGACAGACAGCTGTTGTATCAGGGCTGCAGACAGAGCTGAGACCCTGAGTTTGTCATTAGAGGGAACAAGGCTCGAGGGGGATGAGAAGTTAGCTGGATACAGATTCTTGTAGTAAAAATTTCAAAAGCACCTACCTAAATGACTTAGGCCTTGTCTACACAGGAAGGTTTTACCAGGTACATTGTTTGCACCAGGCATTAACTGCCCTCTGCACACCCTGCCTGAAGAAGGTGTCCTGTTGAGGTAGAAGAGTGAGTTTAGACCTCCAAGAACTGCCTACAGAGCCCACCCAGGATCAGCTGCTGGCAGACCCAACAAGATTTGCTCCTCCAGTGGCTAGAAGGGCCGGGAGCAGGGAAGATAAAAAGGACTGGCTGCTTCTTCTAGGGACAGTTCTAGGTGAAGCTAATATTGGGGAGGAAGGATCTCCCCTGTTGGAACCCAAGAGATTAAGGAGAGCTGGACCTCTTTGACTGAGTCAGCAGAAGACTGATTTTGGTTTACTTTGTAGAATTTAAAGTCCAATTGGCCATTCTGAGTTGGTCATCAATTGACTTGAAGGGAGCTCACCTCATGAAATGGTCCATTGGTTCAGGTGAACCTGTGACATGCTGATATAGATGTACTGGTATAACCCCTGTGTGGGCACTCTTATTCTGGTATGAAAGTATTGGTGGCAGGGGTGCCATTTAGGGAGGGCAGGGGGAGTTTCGTACTAGAGGTCTGCTTGTGGCACATGCCCCAGCCACCCTGGGCCAATAAGGAGCAACAGAGCCTTTAACCCACAGGAGGAGGGGGATGGCTCCTCCAATGAGGAGCTGAGGAGGCATGTCCTAGCCGTGATCCCTCCAATTGGGCACTAGGGTCATGGGGGCTCTCCTCCAGTGAGAAGTGAGGGTGGTGATTCAAACTGAGTCTGACAGCTCTGAAGAAGGGGGCTCGCACAGCCTAGCCTGCTGGGGTCTAGCAGCAGCATGGTCGATGCTGGCCCGGGACAAAGAGGAGGGGCTGTGTGTAGGGCCTCTGAGGGTAGGGCAGGGAAGGAAGGGGTCAGTCAGGATGTGAGCAGAGAGCATAGGGTCCCCAGTGGTGGTGATGGGGGAGCACAGGGTATCCTGTGCTGGGGGTGGGAGGGAGAAGCAGAAAGTCCCCATTGGTAGTGGTGGGAAGCAGAGGGGGAGCACAGGGCCCCCACTAGTGGTGGGGGGAGTAGTGGAGTGGGAAAGGGGAGTCAATCTCCAGGGGTGAGTCCTGAGGGAGCAGGCAGTGAGTGTGGGAAGAGCAGCTGATGGGAAACAGTCCCTGGGGCAAGGATCCTGAGGGAATGGGAACTGAAGAATGGTGGGGGGCTAGGAGCAGCTCAGTGGGTCTTGGGGTCTGTTTGCCCTCAGAGAAGCAGGGAGCACCCTCATGTCTCTCTGGGAAGAGAATGGGGACAGACCTTCTCATCCAGAGACATCATGTCCACTAGCAGCTGCACCTTCAAGGGAAGGCGTATGTCTATGCTGTGCTGCAAATTCTGTCAGCGGGTGCTGAGCTCTTGGGGGATGAAGGATGTGCTGCTAGCCAACACAGAGATCAACCTGTATGCCACCAACATCCCAACCGCCTGGTAAGTCCTGTTCAGCTGTCACCAGGCAGCATCTCAACAGCTGACTAATGTTACAGCAGCGCCTAAAGACCTTAATCAGTAGGAATCCCTCATTGTGCTCAGTAGCATACAAACCAATAAGGCGGCCCAGTTCCTGCCCCACAGATCTCAATATAATCCTTATAATTCCATATCGCAGGCAGGCAAGTAGTATTATTCCCAGTTTACAGCAACGGGAACTGAGGCACGTCATCCAAACACAGAATGGTACTTTAAAAATACATATATACAAATGCTAAATAATAAACAAGACTCAATTTTTTTTCTCAACTTTAAAATGTGGAATTTTCTTGGTGTTTGGTTTTAAATATTTTCCTGTGAGAACTGCAACTCAATCACTGTAGCGTTGTGTTTATGAGCCTTCTGGAAAGTAATTGGCCTTTAAACAGAAGTGAAAGTGACTTGAAAGTGTCAGTTTGACTCCTGTTTAAAGTCAGTTTCTAGTCTATTATTATTTGTAGTAGGTAACACCCTTAGAGCTCCAGTCAGGTGCAGTATAAACTCATGGGGCCTTGCACTAGTACAGGGGTTCTCAAACTGGGGGTCGGGACCCCTGAGGGGGTCACAAGGTCATTACATGGGGGGTTGCAAGCTGTCAACCTCCACCCCCAAACCCTGCTCGCCTCCAGCATTTATAATGGTGTTAAATATATTAAAAAGTATGTTTAATTTATTGTGGGTGTCGCACTCAGAGGCTTGCGATGTGAAAGGGGTCACCAAGAAAAAAGTTTGAGACCCACTGCACTAGTAGGAAGTTTCCAAATGTTAAATGATCTATTCCAAGCTTGGTGAACTGCAAAAAGTAAGTAGCCTAAAGGATAGAAAGTAATCTAGATTTTTCTGCAATTGTTTCAATTGTTGTATTCAAGAGTTAGTAACAAAGTAATAATATACATTAAAATTTTAAACCGAACCAGTGTCCCTTAAGTGACTTTGCCACAAGATGTCAGAACATGTTAGTATTAGAACTGGAAATGTATCTCAGCCCGGATCCCCGTTCTGCTACTCTACCCTCAAGACTGCACACTCTCTTAGCTAATGGCTCAGAATTAGATGATGGATAATAAGAATATTCATTGGCATATCTTGTATGTCCAGCCTGACAAAAATAAATGTGGGTTTTTCTTTAAAGTTCAGTTGTGATCAGAAAAGCGACTCTGTGATGACATTTTTGCAATGAAATACATCTACTTTCTCTGTTTCAAGTCAAATCTGTTCATTTTATGGATACAAACATGTTTTTACTCTTATTGGTGCAGGAACTAACGTCAGTCAAGGAAAGCAAACTGTATTCTGTTTGGCCTCATACATCAACAGAACTGTTGAATGCATTGCTGGTGAAGATGAAAGAAGCAGAAAGAACCCAATTTGAATCTCAGAGTTAAGCAAGGGTAGGAATTAAAAAAAATGTCTTGTTAACGGATCAAATTTAATCTGGAGTCAGAGAATGAGTAACTATGTGTTAAATCTCCAAAACAGATACCTCAAATCTTGGGATTGGGAATATCTTGCTGTATTATCCCAATTGTTCTAAATTTACATATAAATTTAAAATATGGCTTTGTTTGTGCATATATTTTTTTCTTTCTTTATATAGGAATTAGATACAGTGCTCCTGTCAACTAATTTCTAAGTTATCTGGAGGGGGGGAAAACCCAAAGCAAACCAAACAAAACAAAAACAACCCTAGAGTTTTCAGGTGCCTAAGTAATCCCTGGAATCACGGGTAAAGTCACCTCCCCCCCTTACCAAAGTCTGAAATGGTGCCCCAGTTGTAAGTTGTTTGTGTGTGTGTGGGGGGGGAGGGTAGGTTCAGTTTATCTTATGTGGCTTGGGAATGGTCTTAAACTAAGCTGAAAAAAGCCACTTTTATGCTGGAATAAGAGTGTCCAAATGGAGGAGTTATATGAGTTTAATCATACTGGTATATTTATACTGGTATAACTGATAAAGCTTTATTGGGCGGACAAACTCTCAGTCTCTCCAGAATATGGGGAATTAAGCTCCTAGAAGCACTCAACTGACTTGAACATTTTACCCTTTGTCTTGTTCAATACATTTTTTTTTAAATAATTCACTTCATTTTCTGTTCCCCTAAGCTCCCACCCTTCCCCAGCCCCAAAGGCATAACTTTAAATGTAATCATGAGTTGGAACAACTGAAACCTTTAATCTGGTGCAGATGCCTAAAAAGGTTTAAATGTATAGATTTCCCTGGTATAGATAGCCTAAAATTGCCTTGAAGGGCTACGCAGTTGCTTGAAGTAAGTAAAAACTGAAGAACCGCAGGTGATTTCCAAATCCGTATCTGTTATTTCTCCATAAGGAATGTTAAAGCAACCTTAAACAGTTAAATAACTTACAAAGTTGAGTGGGTTTTTTCCTTTTCCTTCCTTCCTTTTTTTTTAAATATCCAATTGCAGATGACCAGAACTCCATGATGCTGAGAGATCAGTCCTGTCCTTTCCTTGGTGCAATTACATGACCACTTTAGGCTCTCAGGCGTGTGAGGAGGGAGAAGAAAAACAAGATGTGCAAGGATGTAAGTCAGGCTATAACCATGAACACCTAGTCAATGCCATCAAACAGCTGTCAAAGGAGATGCTACCATCTTCCTTGCTGTTGAAAGGCAACCCAAGAGCCCCTGAAGACACAGTGTCTGGGACATGTAGGTGAGAATTCTTCAATCTGTTCTTCAAATCTCAATCATCTAGATGTTTGCCTACAGAAAGGGCAACAGCAATTCATTGTATTAAATATAAATGAATACAGTAGAAATTCTTCCCTGGATATTCTAGATACATCACTGTTATTGCCCATCTCAGAAGGCTCATTGGGTGATGACTTGCCATCTTCTCTTTTATTGTCCAGTTCATGAGTTAATCCTTCTGGCTGCTGTATGAAGCTGTAGGCAATTAATAATAATTCATCACTGTTTGCTGAAAGCATATTGTGTTGTGTGAAAGAGATGTAATCTCAAAATATATGAGGTGAAGCAAGGAGTGGAATTTGAGTGTTATTGCACTGGGGTTTTATTAATAGGTTAGTGACTGTAGAAATAACAACAACAAAATCTATGTGTATAATTTGAAGGCAAACTCTCCCCTCTACTAATCCAGCCTTTCAGACCTGCCGTAAACAATTGCATTTCAAGGGAAAGTTGCTGAGAAAAACAAAGTCCATTTTTAAAAAATAAACATGATAGAAATGTCTGTCTAAAACCTCTAAGCCCTGAGTTGTTAGGGGAAGATAACAATTTTATTAATTAGATGATCAATTATTACAATATTAGGATACACTTCTTGGGCTGGTCCACTGCAGCTTGTGTTTGTTTGGGATACTTTTATTATCCAATTTGACCATCAATAATGAAATTGTTCCAGTGAGTTATTTAATGTAATTGCTATAATTCTCTAATCTGAATATTTACATCATCGTTGTGGGCTGATTACAAATACATTCACCGTATTTTATCTATGTTGATTTTCAACATCTATACCGATTGTGTTCAGAAATAAACTGCCGCGCGTGAGCAGTGAGAGTTTGCTCGTATTTCAAACTTTGTTTCCAATGGTTCCCTTAAAGAGACTAAACTGAGTAAAATAGATTGGCATACCTGAGCTAGTTCTCAGTGAACGCAATGCCCAGCACAGAGCAGAATGGAAAGGGGAAGCAATGAATAAAGCAATTATAGGAGCTGATAGGGAGATCCTGGGCCTGATCCAGCTCCCACTAACACTGAGGCCCAGATTGGTAGGTACCTAATGATCTTGGAGCATCTAGGCCAGTGGTTCTCAACCAATTTGCCATTGTGGGTTGCACCCAATACTACCTGTGTGCAGGGGCAGCTCTAGGAATTTGGCCGCCCCAAGCACGCTGGTCCCGTGGCTCCGGGGGACCTCTTGCAGACGTGCCTGCGGAGGGTCCGCTGGTTCCGCGGCTCCAGTGGAGCATCCGCAGGCACGTCTGCGGGAGCTCCACCGGAGCCGCAGAACCAGCGGACCCTCCGCAGTCATGCCTGCGGCAGGTCCACCGGTCCCGCAGCTCCAGTAGACCTCCCGCAGGCATGACTGCGGAAGGTCCGCCGGAGCTGCCTGCCACCCTGCCGGTAAAATGCCGCCCCAAGCGCGCGCTTGGCACGCTGGGGTCTGGAGCCGGCCCTGCCTGTGTGTTCCTGAGGATGTCACATGGGCTGCAGCTCTGTGCTGATTGGGCTGCAGGTTGAGAACCACTGATAGGCCTAAGAGTATTGCAAAGGGGTGGAGTATCAAATGCACCTTTCCTTTTATGGCTATAAATCAGACCCTTAATTCTACAGTGTAAACTGTCTCTAAGTTTCCTGTGTAATACCACCACTTTCACATACATCTTCCAAACCTGTAATAAACATGTTTATCCACGTATGGAATATGCACCAATTGCTGTCACTCATTAATGAGTGCACAGTTGACTTGCACAACCTTGAACCACACTGTGTGCGTGAAGTATGAATGAGAAGTAAACAAGTGTATTTCTCTCTTTGTTCTTTTGTACAGAGCAACCTGTTAATGTGTTATAAATAAAATGTTCCTGTGATAGTGACTTTAAAGAGCCATTTTAGGGTGCATGCCACCTCTTTGCTTACATGACATATAGGACTCCAGACTTGAAAACTGTCTAGTGCCTCAACTGGAATCTGCTATTCCCACCAGCCTCCTTGCCCCAGCCCACCTTTGCTCTCTGAATTAGACAGCTGAATGTGAAACAGATTTACTTAAAAATGCATACAAAAGGGCAGGGGGCGTATTAAACTTGAGAGGGATGACAGTGCCAGTCTGACTCATGGTTTGCCAGTCATAAAATAGTGTCACTGCACTGGTAACTCATGTAGCTGCTTGTTTGCTCAGCCACAAACCAATGTGTTATGTATGCCGTATGTGCATTGCACTCAAACAGCTAGAAAGCCCAGTTAGCATAAAATTGTGCGTGTTCTTACATATAACATCACATTGGTATTCTTGCTGTTGAGCTCATATTTGCTTGCTGTAAGGAGCCATCTAGTGAGGGTTTACTGTACATAAAAGTGAAGAAACTTCTTTTAGCATTTTCATCTAGGCATGGAACTCTCTAGGTAAAAGTGACCAAACATTTTATTTTTATGTGCTAATTCTGTAGTCTTAACTATGGCAAACACTAACATTGCCATGTAGGAGTGGTGTGTTGTACTTAGTGATCATGTGGTGACCTTTCCTCTTTTTAAGAAATACTAGATCATAAACTATATATTGGTCTGATTCAGACTTGGCATTACTCCACTGACTTCACTGGAACTGCAACAGGTTTGAATTTGGCTTACTGCCTTTAATTTCCTTGCCTGAGCATTTTAGTAAACACGTGTGGAGCTCCAGCTACACCATGTGCCTGCCCACTTGAATTTCCCTGACAGACCTTGAAATTATTATTTGCATTACAGCAACACCTAGAGACCCCCACTGTACTACACGCTGTACAAACATATAGGCCAAGACAGTCTCAGATTGCTTACAATCTAACTAAACAAGACAGATAATGTTGGGGAGAAGGAGGCGAAAGGCTATATTATCATCTTATTTCACCAATGGGGAACAGAGAGATTCAGTGATGTGCCCTAGATCACACAAGAAGTGTATGGCATAGCTGGAAATTTACCTCAGTCTCCTGAGTTGTGATCCAAGGCCTTAGCTAGTTAAGACCATCCTTTCTCTCTTACATAAACACAGGCAACATAATATACAGTCATTTGAACAGTGATCACTCTTGTTTAATTTTTTTCTTTATAAACTCCCAATGAAATTAAACAGAACAAAAATGCTACAATACAGCTGAGAATGTCAATGCAACAAAAACAGGAAACTCTAAGGATATATCTATACGTGTTCGATGTATTGGGAATCAATTTTTCCCTTCTCATCTGGACGCAATAAATCGATCCACCAATCGACGCCTGTACTCCACCTCGGCAGGAGGCAGGGGCGGCTCTAGGATTTCTGCTGCCCCAAGCGGGGCGGCACGCCGCGGGGGGCGCTCTAGCGGTCACCAGTCCCGCGGCTCCGGTGGACCTCCCGCAGACGTGCCTGTGGAGGGTCCGCTGGCCCCGCAGCTCCGATGGACCTCCCGCAGGCACGCCTGTGGATGCCCCACCGGAGCCGCGGGACCAGCGGCCCCTCCACAGGCACGTCTGCGGGAGGTCTACCGGAGCCACGGTCCCACCGGACCTTCCGCAGGCATGCCTGCGGGAGGTCCGCCGGAGCCGCCTGCCGCCCTCCCGCTGGGACGCCGGCCCAAGCGCGCGCTTGGCGCGCTGGGGTCTGGAGCCGGCCCTGGCAGGAGGAGTAAGTGGAGTCGACAGAGGCACCGCAGCAGTCGACTCGCTGCTGTGAGGACAGCCAGGTAAGTCGAACTAAGATACTTCTACTTCAGCTACGTGAATAGCGTAGCTGAATTGCATATCTTAGTTCAACCTCCCGCCCCCTGCTAGTATAGCCCAGGCCTATGTTAATGTACCCACATTAACAATGACATGGCCATGTTGCAAATCTATATTATCAATTTAACAGCCTATGGTGTACTGCAAAATGCTACTGTAGACATGCTATTAAATACTAAACTGTTAAGTCTGTCATGAGAATGGAAGTGCCTTGCCTGCTCACTAGGGAGTGAGATTCTGTGCTGCGCTCCTGGAGGCCCAATACAGAATGCACATCCCTGATATGGGGGAAATACAGATGGTTTGAAGTCACCTTTGTGCAGGAGTGGAGATGATCTGTGTCTGCTGATCGTGTGGGGGGGGGCGGGGTGCAGAGTGAGGGCAGCAGTCTTCAGCAGTGTTACTGAGCATGTTCACTACAACTCAAGCAGCAAATTGGGGGGACATGTGACCCCGTTTGCCCCTCCCCACATGTGGGGTCTAAAACAGCATCCTGTGTAAGTCAGAGCTGTCTTCCCATGCCCTGCTTTACCCTAGCAGCCTGAGGGCTGCTTATGGGATGCTCCACAATCTGAAGCATTCTAGAATCTCCCTAGAGGGGTGCATTATGGGCAGTCCTGCTTTGCCCCATGCACACCTCTTGTGGTGGGAGTTTGCAAAGGGGTAGCACACAGCCACTTACAGCAGCCTTAGGCTGTGTCTGCACTGGGGGGATTGCAGCATAAGGCCAGCTCCTGTACTCTGCCAGAGTGGGACAGAGGGGCTGGGCGGAGGAAAGTATCTGCCCCTAAAAAGATTATAATGCCATTGTTATGTTTTTCCATGCACAAAGAACAACTATTCTAAAGCTGGGACTATTTTAGATAGAATCAAAGTAAAGTCTCTATGGGAGAGCACAGTATGTGTCTCCTCTGTACTGACTGTAACTCTGAGAACAAAATGGCTGCTGCAGAGTTCTTAGACATTTAATGGTGCAGTACACAATAAACAAAGCCACTGGCTTTTCATAGCTACATTGTACACTGGTATAGTTAAAGTGGTGCAACTTTTGTGTGTAGACAAACCATTAGCCTACAAAATTCACCCATTGTTCCAGAAAGAGGACATCACCCTGAGTTATTTTCTGCCTGTCTGTCGTTTTACACTCATCATTTCTGGCTGTTTTAGAAAGTGCAAACAAAGAGCAGTCGTTTTAAAACATCCATATTTTAATGGGGTAAACAATATTGATTGAATATCTAGTTAATTTAAGAGGGAGAATTTAGTGGTTGTAACTAAAAGTTTAAAAAACAGACAAACAGAACCGCACAAAATGTATTTGGTATGATCATTTCATCACAGATTTTAAAAGTTTAGTTTTATATTTGCAATTTGGTGAGCTGAGAGAATCAGCTGAATTCAATCAAATTGGTTTGTTCTTTGTCTATCTGTGGTCACCATAGCTACCATTTCAATCTGTTAACATATGTGGTATTATTTTGTTCCCTTCTCTTAAACTCTTTATTCACAGATGCTGTCAAGATTTCCCTTTGTACATAGCTGATCTGTTTGTGCCAGATTCGGCTCTGTGCCTTTTCAAATGAGAGTCTTGGAGATGGCTATTGAATGATTAGATACTCAAATAGTACAGCAATGGGGACTAGGCATAAGTACGTAGGTGGAGACAAGTCTATGATTCCAGTGGTGAGTAGGCCCTGGGGAGAAATACATTGGGAAGTAGGGTGATCAGACAGCAAGTGTGAAAAATCGGGATAGGGATGGGGGGGGTAATAGGATCCTATATAAGAAAAAGACCCAAAAATTGGGACTGTCCCTATAAAATCAGGACATCTGGTCACCCTATTGGGAAGACAATGTCAGAGGTCTATCTTTTGCTTATATGATCTATAGATGTAGGCCTTTTTAGGTGTGTGGGGCCAGAACTTTAGCTGGTGTAAATCAGCATAGAGCCATTACATTCAATGGAGCGTCACCGACTTGCACCAGCTGAGGATCAGCTCCTGTAATGGTGTTCATTATAAAATTGTTTTGTCAGAAGCCTAGGAGCCTACAGTTAATACATCTGAACAACTACGTAAATGACATTTGATATCTTCTATTTTCTTTTACTACTTTCAGCTCCATAGAGCAGGTTCACACTGCCACTGAATATTGGTATGTATCTGCTCTGTACAGTGTCGATGATCAGCAGTATTTAGCTGATATAAAATTATTCACATTTCAGATCTGAACTGGCATAGCATGAAAAATAAGCTTTTTTTTGTGAATGGGAAGACAATTAAGGCAACTTGTTTTTCTCTCTGGCAGTGTAAGAAGCAGGTAACAATACTGAGACTAGTACATGTACTATACAATTTGTAATGTGGAAGCCACAGGGAAATCAATCAACCTGAATATATACTGAGAGTCCATTTTCACAATGAAGCTCTGGCTATAATATTTTTCCCTTTCATGTAAGGCTTTTTAAAAACCTTTGGTTAAAACCACATTGGGCCTGATTTTCAAAGGTGCTGCTGAGTGCCCACACCTCCTGTTGACTTTAACAGGAGTTATAGCTGTTCAGCACTTCTGACAATCAGGTCCCTAACTCTAATTCATGCAGAGAGTAGCTGGAGAAGCTGTCTCTGAAGCAGTATTGTAATGAGGGGATAATTCTGTCTCTCCTTCGTGCCTTTCAGTATAGATGAAAGAGTGATGGGGAATAACATTATCTGCACCAAAAAAGAGATTCTGATTTCCTGATCCTACCTTCCCACGAGCAGGGATGATATCATATCACGATTCACAATAAGTCACAGCTGCTTTTCCAGTATAAAGCATATTTTGGAGGATTCCTAGCTAAGCTATACAAATTCACTTAGCATGTGTGAATAGAAACCAAATTGACAAGATAGGCCATAACAGTTCTGAAAGGCCCATTAGTGCCTGTCGTGTGAAAACTCTATTTTTAAAGAGCAAGTATTATTCACATTTACACATGAGACTGTAACTGCTCCTTTTAAATCACTACTGCCAATCAGAGAAACAGATCTGAAGAAGAGCTCTGTGTGGCTCTCAAGCTTGTCTCTCTCACCAACAGAAGTTGGTCCAATAAAAGATATTACCTCACCCACCTGGCCTCTCTATCCGAGAAACAATCAGAACCAATACCACGATACACAGACGAACCAGGGGGCAGATTCTTGTTCTTGAATAAACTGATGTCAAACCAGAGTATTTCCAGTGGAGTTATGCCAGTTTTATGCCAGTCACTTTAGATTTACATTGGTGTTATTCTGATATGTGATAATGATGAGCATGGTATAAATGTTTAGCTAGATACATAAGCCCCTTCGTTTTCAGTTTAAACCAATTTTTACCGAAAAAATCCCAGGTTTTAAAAAAAGTATTACTTGTTGTTTTTTTCCAATTTTCACCCTACTTTTATATCATTCCAATATATTAAAAATAACGAGTTTTATTAGGAAAATACAATACATTGCATGATATATATATATTATGATACTACATTAGTCTGTGTGTATATGCAAACCTGCTTGTTGAAGTAAGGCTATGTATTAGTCGAGAAGATACACACAGTAAACAAACAGGCATGCACACAAGCTCTGAAGTGCATGCACATCTGCACGTACTGATGAATCTCATGCCCACCATGTATACTTTTCAAGTGGTTAGTAGATAACAGTTTAAAAGATCTGATACACTAAAATGAGAAGAAAACAAAATTCTGTATCAGAATATGTTTCAGAACCCAATGAAGTATTCAAAAGTTTTTAAAAAACAAAAACAGGAGAAACGGGTTAAGTGGATGTGCTGCAAATTATTAAATGTAAAATATTTTCAGGCTAATAGTTCTAAGTCTTTATCAGTAAACTGTTTATTCAAATGAAAACTTTTATTTGGAGGTTAGAGATATATGGTTTTCTTAAACTCAGAAGTGGCATTGTGTTTTGAGTTCTGTTTTAGTTCTGCAGCAAACCACAGTGAATTCCATTCATGAAAGCATTAATCTACTGAATACTTTTCCCCCCTGTCCTTCTGTCCACCAAAATAAACCCCGATATTTACCCAGAAAAATTATTAATAGTTTTTTGCACTGATTTTCATCTGTTTTTGTTGTTGTTGTAATAAACACTGATAAATTCCTGGCAAAAAATAAATAAAATAAAAATTGAAAATGAAGGGCCCGATAGAAACATCAGAAGCTGGCCCAACCCTCTTTGTTTCCAGAGATGAATCTCCACAACAGGTTGTTGTGAGAGTATAACTTTTTATCAAAAAGAACCCAGTATGCAAGAAACAACATTTTAGCCGCATGGTTGCTGCTCTTGTGGAGCATGAGGGAAATATCCAGTATTTTCAGTCTTAAATGTAAGAAAAGCAAGGGACTCAGGAGTGTGCAGCCATTTGTTTTATTGTGATTTTAAAAGGTACTGTCATGACATTTTCTTAATTTTTAAATTGTTCCTTAGATGCCGATAATCCCTCAGACATTTGACACTAAATCAAAGTTTTACTGGTTTATCTTCTCTCAGTTTGCATGTGTTTGAGGTTTTCTTTAGAAAATAGCACTGATGCTTTTGCTATTTTGACCCTACAGTCTTGACAGCATGCCTTAGAGTCAACAATCTGTTCATAGAAACACTGGGCCTGATTCGTCTCATGCTGGTGTAAGAGAAATGCAGTGACTTCAGTGGAGTCACTCCCAATTTATACTGCTGTGAATCAGAACAGCCCATTGTTCTGGGGCCTATTTTTCATGTAGATTCCATTCACTCTTACAATATCTTTCTTGCTCCTTCTACATTTTTGGTGTTTTGGAGCAATTTCAAGTGATTTTCTAATGCTTACAAAGGGCCAGATTGCCACCTCCTACAGAAAAGCCTGTGGGAGGAGAGAAACTCAATATAGTTCCCCTTGCAGAACTTTCCCTTCCCTCGGTGGGAGGAGATGAGGGTGGATGGGGAAGCAAAGGGGGTTGTGGTTATAGGAGGCCTCCCATCCTCCCAACTACACAAATCAGAAGCCCTTTAGTATGGATTTAGGAGCTGTCCTCCAGGCACAGCTGCTGCTCAGCAGGGCCTCCCTTCCTGGTTCCTACTTGAGCTACCCTGCTATTGGCTACTCAGTAGCAGCTGCAAAGGTGGCCCAGAAGGAGGTAATGGAACTCCCAGCTGTTTTACTTGCTGAAAATCTGTACAGAGCTCTCGTTTGTGCCCTAGAAATCTATGGAGCCCTTTACCTGTGGTGATCCAGTGGTAAGACAGTTGCACAAGAGTGGAATCTAAGGGGTTGCAGAGATGGCACTCCTCTCCCTCTTTGCTAACTTGCCACTTCTCACATGTGGATCTTTGCAACAAGATCCTGGCCAGTGAAAGCACTGGAACTACTCAACTATGAGATGATAGTACATAGGAGTTTTTATAGTTGGTCAGACTAATGTGCCATCTAGTCCACTATCCTCGCCACCAAAAATGGTCAGTACTATATAGATGCAAGAAACCCTGCAGTAAGTAGGCCGTTCTAGGATACCTGCTCCCTGAGGAAAATTTTCTCCCAAGCCTCAGTAACTCAAGATTGGTTTAAACTCTGATGTATGAGGGATTATATCCCTTCCAAAGCTCTTTTTTAAAATAACATTTACTCTGATAGCTCTAGATGTTCTTGTAATTCATACAAATGTCTAATTGTCTTTTGAATCCCATTAAACTCTTGGCCTCAGTGATATCTTGTTGCAAAGAATTCCACAAACAAATCATGTTCTGTATGAAGAAGCATTTTCTTTGATCAGCTTTGAATTTGCCACCTTTCAGTTTCATTGGTCAGGTGTATGTGATGTACACTACATGTTCCGTTATTGCACTAGACCGGGTGGTATGAAGATAAAGACATTGGCTGAAATCTTAGTCTTCAAACTCCCATTGCCTTCAGTAGGGCCAGAGTTACACCCAGGATCTCTGTATTTTGTTATATACTATTGAAGATAAGGAGAACATGTGAATTGTAATAAAAAAGTTTATGAAAAGATAGTGACGATCCTCAAGGTCACCTGTTACATTAGCCTGCACTAAACAGGCTACTTAAAAGAAACTCAATTTGCATTTTGCTTAGCCCACCAAGGCTGGTCTATGCTGTGTGATATATTTGAAAACATGAGTTTTTCATTTGAAATGTAATACTTCTGAAAGGTGCCAGATTGTAGCCTGAAGCCCTCTGTTTATCTATAGATTAGATTAAAGCAAAGATGGCAGCCACGCCAGATTCCCCATGGTGACTAGCTAATCTGCCTCAATCCTGATCTGGAGTGACCACCTCTAGAGGGGAGAAGATACCACTCTGTGTGTACATTTAGTGCTTCGCTTCTCTGCTGAGGCATCCAGCAAGGGCACCAGTGTATGTGATGATAATTTTATATCCGTGGCACTTCTACCTCCCCTAACTCTGTTTCTTGCTTCATTCCCAGCATTTTCCCTCTTTTCCCATCCCCACAGCATCTCTTTTGGGCCCTCCTTTTGTAAACTCTCGCTATCCCATCCTAGTGTCAACCACCTCATCTCCTTCACTATTACCCATCTGCAGGGATCAGGTGGGGTAGGCGGGGAAGGTGGTGGTACTCTTTCAGCCTCTGCTCCCAAAATAAACTCCACCCATGTGATTGGCCAAAATAAGATGCCACACCCAATAGACTGTGAAGATGTTCAAAATATCATTGTGTCGCCGCTTCGCTCCAATGAGTTCCTTGAATCTGGCTCTCTCTTGGTAAGGCTTGAATATGCCTTGGGCACTGCTACACTCCTTGGGCTTGGCTCCTTCGTGACTGGGGGAAAAAAATAAGTGGTGGCTGTGATGCTGGCAAACCAGGTGCCAGCTCTTGCCAAGGCTTTAGGACTCAGTCAAGCACTGACAAATTCATTGCTGGAAATCGATCTGTTTCACCTGTGTGTTAGTATGGTTAAGCGGTGCGGGCCGAGGGACTTACTGGCCGCCGCTTCCAGCAGCCCCCATTGGCCTGCAGCGGCGAACCGTGGCCAGTGGGAGCCGCGATCGGCCGGACCTGCAGACGGGGCAGGTAAACAAACTGGCCCGGCCCGTCAGGGGCTTTCCCTACACAAGCGGTGACCCCAGTTTGAGAAACAGTCACTGCCATAGGGAAATATTTAAGTTTTTGCTTTATAACTGTAAAAAAATGTTTGCTCTGAAACTTTGAACCCAGTCAGGAGGGATCATCTCCTGCCCATCAAGAAGGCTGATCAAAACTCAATGGGCCATTGTGAGACATCACAATACAAAGACTTTGTTAGGTGCCCCTTCACACCTATGAAAAGGCTGCATGCAAAAGGGCTCGTCCCATCAGCTTCAGTTCTGGAAGAAGGAAATAAAAATAGCTGACAAAAAAAATTCCCTCTCTTTTGCTGTTTGGACTCTCGCAGAAGCAGAAATCCCCATGGTCAACCTGAGTTAGCCCTAAAAAACATTCAGAGCTGACAGATTATTACAACTGTCACCTTTTAAAACCATAGACTGTAACTGGTTTGTCTATATATGCTTGCCTGCTTTAAGCTTGTAGTAACTCTCTCATTTCTTTCTGTTAATAAATCCGGAACTAGTTTACTATAGGACTGGCTACAGGCATTGTCTTAGGTTTGAGAGCTAAGGCACAACTTGACCTGGAGTAAGTGACTGCTCTCTTGGGACTGGAAGCAACCTGAATATTTTGTGATTGTTGGTGTAAAGCAGCCATCTATCACTAAGTCCAGCTTGCCTGGGTGACAAAATAGACTGGAATGCCCAAGGGGTGACTACATGGGAAGAGTGTTATAGTGTGTTAGGAGTTTACACTTGTTACTGGGTTGGTGAAATCTAATTATAGAACATACAACCAGTTTGGGGCCTCTGTCCTGCTTCTTGACAGTCTGCCCTGAGGCTGGCATTCACGGTCATGAGCCACTGCAGACAGCGTGACATAAGCATCTCCCAAATATCACCCATTTTTTCTTATCAAAATGAAATATCACTCCTGGGAAATTGTGCAGCTTTGGGACCCTCCGTCCCTTTTGTTACCTGAGCAGTTAAATAGTTTGCAATGTTTACATTTAAATTATCTTCCCTGGACATCTGAGTTAACACATCACTGAGACTGAATGCCATAGCTCACACCTCTCAGTGCTATTGCTTTCTGCATGGTTACAGAACTGGGTTACACTAGGTTCACATTTTGGGAGCTTTCTCCACAACCATAACAGCTAAAGGCTATTGTATCTTGCTGAGGAGCTGAGCTGTGTCAGGAGAAACCCTTTATTATGAACAGGAACTGTGCACAGAACTGAGATAGCAAAACTTCCTACTACTCTGTGTAGTTTCAGACTGCTATTGCCCTGCCCTGGGCTTCTTTGTTCTAGCCAGAAGTGTGTCACAGGAAACCAAAGACTGCGTCTAGAGAAGGGGTTCTCAAACTGGGGGTTGGGACCCCTCAGGGGTCACGAGGTTATTACAAGGGGGGGGCGGGTCACGAGCTCTTAGCCTCCACCCCAAACCCCGCTTTGCATCCAGCATTTATAATGATGTTAAATATATAAAAATTTGTTTTTAATTTATAAGGGGGGTTGCACTTAGAGGCTTGCTATGTGAAAGGGGCCACCAGTACGGAAGTTTGAGCACCTCTGGTCTAGAGTGTATAGGAAGTGTGGCATCTCTGCACTTCCAGGAAGACATACTTTACAGCACGGAGATTTACTTTGAAAAAAAATTAAAACTGAGATTCTGGAGAACAAGATAGTAGCTTCATAGAGGTTTCAATTGGTGTATGGGAAGAACCAGCTGTTTCTGGGCCCTGCCCATCTGCCCCTCACCTTTCACCTGGCACTTCCCTGATTTCCAGTCCATCAAAGTATATGACTTCTCCACTGCTCTCAGCTCCCTCCTCAATTGTTAGTTCACTCAATTGTCTCCACCATTCTCGACTCCTTTTCTCCTCATAAAGTCTATCCCACTAACCTCATCACCATGCTGACTTCGCTACACATTTCTTCTCTTTGTTTATGTCTACACTACAACACTGTACCACTGGAATGTAGGTGTGACCTACATTGGTGGAAGGGTTTTTTTCTATCAGTGTAGTTAATCTGCCTCTCCAAGTGGTGGTAGCTAGGTTGACAGAAGAATTCTTCTGTTGACCTACTTGTGTCTACACTGGGGGTTAGATACACCTAACGGTGGTGCTAAAAGTGCAACATTTTTCACAGCCCTGAGCGATGTAGTCAAGTTGAACTAATTTTTAAGTGTAGACTGGGCCTTGATTTCAATGGGAGCTAGGTGCGCAGGTGCTTTTAAAAGTCTCACCAGGCACCTATCTGTATATTTACGCACCTAAATACCTTTGAAAATCTGACCCTTAGCCAGGGCGGCTCCAGGCCTCAGCACGCCAAGCGCGTGCTTGGGGCGGCAAGCCATGGGGGGCGCTCTGTCGGCGCCGTGGGGGTGGCAGGCAGGGTGCCTTCGGCGGCTTGCCTGCAGGAGGTCCGCTGGTCCCGCGGCTTCTGGACCTCCTGCAGGCACGCTTGTTAGATGCTTGTCTATGTGAATGATGTTACCTTTGTAGCCCTCCGGGGTCGCAAGGAAAAGTTTGGGAAAGTGCAGCGATATCTGCCTAAGTCTGCAGACAGCTCAAACAATAGTTCTGACCGACATCAGCTGGCCCGTTCATCTCGGTGGAGCATTAACATGGACGCTCACTGCTGTAACATAGACCCAGGTATAAACTCCTCTGCTTGGGTGGGTAGAGAGGGAGTCCCCCTTATCCAGGACAGATCTCAGGCTTGGGAAGGGACCACGGCCTGTGGAAACAGGAATGGTAATGGGTTCCCCGTTCATCAGTGTTGTTGTAGCTGTGTAGGCCCCAGGCTATTAGAAAGACAAGGTGGGTGAGGTAATATTGTTTAGGGGACCAACTTCTGTTGGTGAAAAAGACAAGCTTTTGAGCTGCACAGAACTCTATGAAGAAGAGTTCTATGCATCTCAAAAGCTTCTCTCTTTCACCAGCAAAAGCTGGTCTAATAAAATATTTTACCTCATCCACCTTGTCACTTGTATTCTGTGCAAGGGTAGGGACATATGGGACTTAATCCTGCTCCAGTTCAAATCAGTGGGAAAACTCCTACTAAATGCTACTTAATGTAAGTGTAATACAATTCGATCAAGTTTGAAAATAATAAGTGATTTATAAAATTGGCAGTAAGTGTTGTTTGAACAGTTGTTGGGAAAGAAAAATTATCAATATTTTATTATTAAAATACATAATACTATAATATAAACCATATTTTAATTTTGAGCCCTAATTTTGAGCATACAGTCACCAAAGGAGATATGAAAGAGATATAACCATAGAAAAAATACAAAATTAATCTGTGACCCTGCAAAGACTTATGCACATGCTTAACTTTGAGCACATGATTAGTCCTGAGTTAAACAGATCTACTCAAGTGTGTAAAGGTAAGCACATGCAGTAGTCTTTGCAGGGTTCAGGCCTCAGTGTCAACATAAACTCCTTTTGAATCTAACTCAAATTCCTTTTCAAAGGAAAATCAGAAACTATTCCCAGCACCCACATTTCTGAAGTAGAAATACTGGAGCGTAGAATACAGAAAAGGATAACTAACATTCTGCTAAGTTTGCATTTTTGTCTCTCATGAAGTGTGTGTATTATACTGTAGAACTAACACATTTTGAACCAAGAAATATTTGCAGTTGCTATGCTGGAAGCTTGAGAGGATCACTTATTATTCCTGTGATTTAGAACATCCTTTTGAAAAAAAAATGTGGAACCAGAAATTGCTGTTGTGAAATTAGTTTTTTGAATTCATGAAAAAGTAATACATTTTTACTGCAAAAATAACCAATTTTACAATATACTGGGAAAGAATATAAAACACTGTATGGATTTTTTCTATACGTGCATGTATATACTGTGATTTTATATATATATACACCACTACCTCGATATAACACGACCCAATATAACACAAATTCGGATATAATGCGGTAAAGCAGTGCTCAGGGGAGGCAGGGCTGTGCACTCCGGTGGATCAAAGCAAGTTCAATATAACGCGGTTTCACCTATAATGCAGTAAGATTTTTTGGCTCCCAAAGACAGCGTTATATCGAGGTAGAGATGTATCTAGATATAGATAGATATATAAAAACACACACAAACTGTATGTGTATTGAATCGAATCTATCTAAAAATACACATACAAACTGTGTATATGTATCTATATAATAAGACTCCAGGATTGTCACTGCGGAGCCTAGAATGTCTGTTAAATCAGTCTGAAGCAATGGGAACAGATACAAGCCTGGCTGAGAGCTCTTTTTGTTTAGAATATCACCAGATTCAATCATCACTGGGATTCGTGGTCCGTTACTGTCCTATTTTTATGTTGTTAGTAATTTTGACTTTATGAATTACACCTGTGTGAAAGCACAGGCTTGCAGCTACTAGTACATGTATACTGAATTTGAGATAAATATCTATCTATATACGGATTATACAGTAGAACCTGAAAGTTACTAACACCTTGGGAATGGCGGTTGTTTGTAAGTCTGAAATGTTTTTAATTCTGAACAAAACTTTATGGTTATTTCAAAAGTTTACAACTGAACATTGACTTAACACTGCTTTGAAACTTTACTATGCAGAATCAAAATGCTGCTTTACCTTTTTTTTAGTAGTTTGTTTAACACAGTACTGTACTGTATTTGCTTTTTGTTCTCTGCTCCTGCCTGATTGTGTACTTCGGGTTTGAAATGAGGTGTGTGGTTGACTGGTCAGTTTGTAACTCTGGTGTTCATAACTCTGAGGTTCTACTGTATATATAAAATGTATACATTGAGGGCTGGTCTACACTAGAAAATTAGATTGACCCAGCTACATCACTCAGGGGTGTGAAAAATCCACATCCCTGAGCAACATAGTTAAGCAGACCTAAGTCTGCATGTAGATAACGCTAGGTCGATAGAAGAATTCTTCCATCGACCTAGCTACTGCCTCTCAGGAAAGTGGATTTACTACAATGACAGGAGTAAATGTATACACTGATGCGCTACAGCCGTCACTGCAGCTGTGCTGCTGTAGTGTTTTAAAGTGTAGACATAATTTGGGTATATGTGATGGTGATGAATATAGACAAGAGGACATTATTCTGAAGGAAGCTGACGTATATTTCACAGGGGCCTGTTTATATATTTCTTTCTTTGTCCGATTTCAAGGGAGAAAGTATAGTGATGAAAATTAAACAAGACCTTCTTTGATGAGATAAGCAGCTATCTAGAAGTAAAATCATTTTGGGGTTGTTTACATGGGGACACACAGGCCTGGTCTACACTAGAAAATTAGGTTAGTATAACTACATTGTCTAGAGGTGTGAAAAAGCGACACCCCCTGAGTAGCATTGTTAAATTTACCTAAATCCCTGTGTAAACAGCACTGGGTCAAAGGAAGGTATGTCGCTGTGGTGTTTTAAGGGCTTGTCTTCACTAAGGGGGTAAATTGACCTAAGTTACGCTGCTCCTTTCCAGCTACGTGAATAACGTAACTGGAGTCGACGTAGCTTAGGTCGACTTACCCCTTCCACTCTTCCATTGACTTATCTTACTCTTCTTGGGGAGCTGGAGTACTGGAGTTGACCAGAGAGCACTCTGCTGTCGATTTAGCGGGACTTCACTAGACTTGCTAAATCAACACCCAATGCATCGATTGCAACAGTGTGGATCTCCCTGGTAGTGTAGACAAGCCCTAAGGAAAATTAATCCAAATTAACTTTTAGACTCCTGCATTAAATGCCTTTGTGGACACATTCAGAATTAAATTGGCCTTAATTCAATTTAGTTTAAGTAAAACCCACTTTAATTTTGAATAAAAGCATCCACACAGAGGTTTTAATATGGTTTACTAATCCATTTTAAAAGTTAATTTGGATTCACTTTCTTAAGTTCCTCTGTGTAGACAAGCCCTTAAACCCTTGTTCGGATGCTGTCATTCAGAATTGAGGTGGCCTTAATTTGGTTTAGTTTAATTCACTTGGGAAGAACTTTTCACACTCCTAATCAGCTAGCTATCCTGGCAAAACTGTGTAGTGTAGACCCATCCAGTGTAAGGCAGAGTAACCAGTAAAATAGTAAATAAGTCAAATATTAAAAAAAAACACAGTATCTCGATTAGCAGGCTTTCTCTCTTCCCTTTTCAAGTTCCCTCACATTTAAATGAGGGGCGAGGGAGGTGGGGTGTGACTGGAGACAGTTTGTCTGACATTCAGATAGCTGCAGCTAGTCAAATTGCAGCTTTAATTGTGCTGCTGACCAAGAAAAAATAACTGCTGCAGGAGATAATTTGAATTAGTAACGGAAGGTACAAGCCATTCTAGATTTACTTTGGGCTTGGCTACACTTACAAGTTGCAGCGCTGGGAGTTACAGCGCTGGTCATGCAGCTGTGGAAGGGCCAGCGCTGGAGTGTGGCCACACTGACAGCTACCAGCGCTGCAGTGTGGCCACACTTGCAGCACTTTCCAGCGCTGTATTGAGAGGTGCATTGTGGGCAGCTATCCCACAGAGCACCTCGTCCCGTTTTGGCGCCGTTTTGGCGCTGAGTATTGTGGGAAGGGGAAGGAAGTGTGCGGGTCATTCCGCTTCCTGTTTGCCAGCGCCCCGTGGTGCATCGCTTCACATCCCAGCATTCACTCTTTCCAGCAGCGTTTGGCGCCATTGTGAGTGTCTTTCTGTTACTCTCTGTGTGAATCGTGATTTCTGTGGCAAATGGAGCCCGATCTGCTGAGGACTCTGCTGATGAGTGTCACCAGCACAACACGTTTGGCAGTCCAGCTATTCCTTCAGCTCCAAAGTGACAGTGAGGATTCCGACGATGATATCAATATGGATTTGCCTGCCGCGTGTGACACTAAAGTGCTTGCGGCATTTACGGAAATGCTCAGCACCGTTGAACGCCGCTTTTGGGCTCGGGAAACAAGCACTGAGTGGTGGGATCACATCGTCATGGAAGTCTGGGATGACGAGCAGTGGCTGCAGAACTTTCGTATGAGAAAAGCCACTTTCATGGGACTGTGTGCTGAGCTCGCCCCCACTCTGCGGCGCAAGGACACAAGATTGAGAGCTGCCCTGACGGTGGAAAAGCGAGTGGCTATTGCAATCTGGAAGCTGGCAACTCCAGACAGCTACCGGTCGGTCGGGAACCAGTTTGGTGTGGGAAAGTCGACCGTGGGAATCGTTTTGATGCAAGTTTGCAAGGCAATTAATCGCATCCTGCTAAGAAAGACCGTGACTCTGGGGAGCGTGCAGGACATTGTGGATGGCTTTGCACACATGGGTTTCCCTAACTGTGGAGGGGCAATAGATGGGACGCATATTCCTATTCTGGCCCCCCCCCACCTGGCATCAGAGTACGTTAATCGGAAGGGGTATTTCTCTATGGTTCTCCAGGCGCTTGTGGATCACCGCGGGCGTTTCATTGACATTTACACAGGCTGGCCTGGAAAGGTGCATGATGCACGCATCTTTCGGAACAGTGGCCTGTTCAGGAAGATGCAGGCAGGGACTTTTTTCCCAGACAGGAAGATCACAGTAGGGGATGTCGAAATGCCCACTGTGATCCTTGGAGACCCCGCGTACCCGTTACTGCCTTGGCTCATGAAACCCTATACAGGGAAGCTTGACAGGAGCAAGGACCGGTTCAACTACAGGCTGAGCCGGTGCAGAATGACTGTGGAGTGTGCTTTTGGGCGTTTAAAAGCCCGCTGGCGTTGCTTGTATGGGAAGCTAGACTTGGGGGAAAGCAGCATCCCCGCGGTTATATGCGCTTGCTGTACCCTCCATAATATTTGTGAAGGGAAGGGTGAAACATTCAGTGAGGCATGGACCACCGAGGTTCAAGTCCTGGAGGCTGAATATGCACAGCCAGAGAGCAGGGCTAATAGAGAGGCCCAGCACAGGGCTACAAGGATTAGGGATGCCTTGAGGGAAGAATTTGAGGCTGAAAGCCAACAATAATGTTTGCTGCCTTGCATGGGAGTGAATTGCACTGCTTACACTGTTATTCTATTATCCATAATAATAATATGATTTGTAGTGCCTCTTTCTTTACTGGGCTAAGGTATCTTTCACTATCTGCTATAATAAAGACTGTTTTCAAAGCCAAGAATTGTTTTATTGAAAAGAAAAAAACTTCCTTGACAGACAGACAGACACACAACATTTCATGAACACAAGAGGGCAGGGGTGTGGGTTGGTGAACTGTACAGTCACAAGTTTGCATATGCCCTGTCTGGATTGCTGTTTAATGAATCCTGCACTTCAGGGTTCATATACTGCATGGTGATGGGGGTTGAATGCAGAGGGTAAGGGTGGTGGTAGGTATCAGGGCTGGTTGGGGAACATACAGGTGTTGGAGGCAGCTGGTGGTGGTAAGAACCTGGATGCTGGGGAAAGGTGGTTTGAGCTGACATTGGGGCACAAGGCACAAAGGACGGGGCGGGTGGGGGAGTAGCACGGTAGTGCTCTGCTTGCATGGCAACGAGTGACTCTATAGACTCCGCTTGGCGCTCCAGGATGCTTAGCAGCCGCTCCGTGGTTTTCCTCTTGGCCACTGCATTTCTCTTGCGTGTCCTGCTTTCTTTCTCTCGCCAATCCTTCAAGTCCTTACTCTCTCGAGCAGACTGATTAAGAACAGTTTTCAGCATGTCTTCTTTGCTCTTTCGGGGATTTTTTCTCAAATTTTGAAGCCTCTGTGATGTTGAACATCTGGGCAGTCCAGTAGTCAAGGTCACTGTAGAAACAGAAATGACAACATTTAACACGGGCAGCATTGTATCCACTATCTCCAGACATGAATTGTTACACTGAGGGAGTGAGTTCTTATTTAAGCATTCTTTTACCCACACGCATAACACTACAGAAGCCACGACATGGTGAGTGAGCAGTGCTTATATGGGGAGAAGTGGGGCTTGGGTGATAGAGGGGAGCTGGTTGCTTCGGGTAATCTGGAGTGCTAGAGGGTTTGAGTGAAATGAAGATGCAGATGCAGGGGTGATCTTATCTCCCTATCTCTTCACTAAAGAGTCTCCCAACATTTTTCACAGGACTTAATCCTGGAAGATGTTTCCCTACTGCGAGTCACTAGGGAACAGCGGGGGGCTCTTTTAGAGCAATGTGGATTCCGCCCGGGACCCTATGCGGCTTGCCTGTGTTCAGAAATGGTCCCCCCACCACTGGCAGAAGAGTGGCGCGGACGCGTCACCGTCACTGGGACAAGGGACACAGTGGCTCTGCCTATAAACCTGCGCAGGCATATTGCCCACGCTCTGGATGAAGCTTTTGCTGAGATAACTGAGGCAGATTACCGCGACGTGATAGACCACATCAACGGGCTATTCCACATCTAGAGGCTGGCATGCATGCATCCATAACCCCCCCTCCTCTCCAGAAACATTTCACCCAGAAAATAAAAGCCGCTTACCGGTAACACGCTCCTCTGCTTGTCCTTCTGCAACTGCTGGCTGCTGCGATTGGGTGCTTTCCTCCTGGCTTGAGAAGAGCTCCTGGCTGCATGCCTCCAGGGAATCTGCGGTTTCTTCCCCCATGCCAGGAGCTTCACTCGCGGTTTCCTCCCCCCCCCACGCCTCCGCCTCCGCCGCCTCCTCCGCCTCCTCCTCCTGTCCCCCAGCCTGCTCAGAAGTGTCCATCGTTATCCTGGGATTGGCAGTGGGGTCACCCCCAAGTATCTCATCCATCTCCCTGTAAAAACGGCAGGTCGTGGGAGCAGCTCCGGATCGTCGATTCCCCTCTCGGGCTTTGTAATAGGCACTCCGCAGCTCTTTAATTTTCACCCTGCATTGTACTGCGTCCCGATCATGGCCCCGATCCAGCATGGCCCTTGATATCTGCTCAAAGATATCGTAATTCCTACGGCCGGAGCGCAGCTGTGCCTGAACAGATGCCTCACCCCAAACACTGATGAGGTCCTGCAATTCACCAGTGCTCCATGCTGGGGCTCGTTTGCCGCGTGGAGGCATGGTCACCTGTAACTGATTAAAACTGATTGCACTCCACACCTGGCTGCAGCAAACAGGAAGGAGATTTTTAAATTTCCCGGGGCATTTACAGGGCGGGTCACCTGAGGCAAGAGCAGTAGAGTGCAAACTGATGTGCAGAGTGGCTGAACAGGAATTCTGGGATACCTCCTTATTCCCTGGAGGACAGGTAAAGCGCTGGTGAGTGTCCACACCTGCTGGGCAGCGCTGGATCACCAGCGCTGCACTCCTTATACCCCTGCCGGGATGGGTTTTCAGCCAGCGCTGCAACCAGGGAGTTGCAGCGCTGGTTGTGCTCTGCAAGTGTGGACGGGGTGTTGTTGCAGCGCTGGAAAGCCTCCACCAGCGCTGCAACTTGTAAGTGTAGCCAAGCCCTCTACTTCATGCTACTGCACTGTTCAAATAGTAAATACACCTTTACAGCGTGTACATTCCAACTGTCTCTCTTTGGCAGGGATAGTCACGACTTTTTTTGCAAAGTTAGAGTAAAAGTGTTTTTTTCCCCTGAACAAACGTCATTCACCGATAGCAATTCTGTAGAAAAGGGAGAGAAAGGGAAAGTGCTTTTACTGCTTCACTTCTTTCTCTCCCCTTGTTTTGTCCTCCCACTCCTTTCACAGCCTCTGCCCAACCAAACTGTGGTTGCTATTATTATAGTTTGATGGTGATAGTGCTGTAGCACCACTCAGTTTAGGATCAGACCCCGTTGTGGTAGGCACTGTACAAACAAGACAAAAGTCCCTGATCCTGCAACTGCCTCCATGTGGATAGATTCCTGCACCCACATGAAGTGCTAGAGCAGTCAAGGGGAGTCTTTTGTGGGCTCAGATTTTTGCCTGAGCAGAGCTCCTGGAAGGACTAGGGCTCAAAACCCGAGTCGTGCTGTTGAATCTGCACAGGCACAAGTGTCTGCCCACGTAGCTCTTTGCAGGTTGGAAGTGGAAGAAATGTGGAGTGTGACGTATGGTTTCTGAGCCATATGTCTGTCAGGGCCAGGGCCGGTGCAACCACTAGGTGGCCTAGGGCACCAAGTGGTTGGGGGCGCCAAAAAGTGGTGCCCCCCAGTTTTTTTTTAAACAGCGGAACACAAGGCTGCTGCTGCTCCCTGCCTCCCGGCTCCAGAGGGGCCGCCCGGGGCACGGCCAGTCCCTCTCCCTGGGGGAGCAGCCGGCGGCGGAGGGGGGAAGGGGAGAGTCTAGTGCTAGCAGCTGCTCCTACTTCCCCGCGCCGCAGGCCGAGCAGGGCTCCTTGCCACCCCCGGGGCTCTCAGTGGTGGTGGCGGCAGCAGGCTCGGGCGCTCGGGAGGAGGGGGTGGGGCTGTCTGCCAGTGCCGCCACTGAGAGCCCCAGGGGTGGCGGGGAGCCCGGCTCGGCCCGCGGCGCAGGGAAGAAGGCGCAGCTGCGCTCTGCTCTTTGGGCTCTGCAAGGTACCTAGCTGGGCCGCGGGGAGCTGCACAGGCCCACGGAGCGCTGGGGGGTGGGCAGGTCCAGTCCCTGGCCTGGGGAATGGTGTATGTGGGAGCAACCCGGGCACCCCTCCCCCAGCCAGTGCCACCCCCTCCAACACTCACCAACCAGTTACCTTCTCTCCTGTGCACCCCCCACTCCAACAACCCACCCTGTCCTGCCACTTTTGCCTCTGGGCAACCTCCAGCCAGCAACCCCCCAAGCCTGCCACAGTCACCTTCACCCCTGCATCAACTTCGGGACTGCCCCCCCTGCCGCAATCTCTCTCCTGCCCACCCCTCCCTTGTGCAAACCCCTCCCTGCCACCTTCACCCCCCTGCAACAACCTTGGGCACAGACAGCCCCCGGCCTACCAGCTCCTTGCAACAACCCCCTCTTGCTCACTTCTCCCTTGTGCCACTGCACCCCTGCAGCGAGCCCTTTTTGCCTCTGTGCAAATCTCTTCCCTGCCACTACGCCTCCACTCCCTCCACCTCTTGGCCACCTCCACCCTCTGCAACAATCCTGTGCACCCACCTCTCTGCCACCTTCACCCCCTGGAAGAGCCCCCATATGACCCCCTCTTTGCAGCCTCCTTCCCCCCCTCCCCGGTGCCCCCTGAACTTTGTGAACATCTGGGCCCCCTGGGGGGAACTTGGCCGTAGGAAGGTGAGGGCTGGACAGCGGAGGGAGGGCGCAATGTGGAAGTTTTGCCTAGGGCACAAAATATCCTTGCATCTGCTCTGGTCAGGGCCCAACCTGGGAATCCTTAGAAGAGCGGTTTTCATGGGAGCGAGCCCGTTGATGTCACAAGAGAAAGCTCTACAAGGTCAGACACTTAAACTGCAAACTCCGCATGGCAAGGACCTTATTTCTATAAGATGTAAGGCTCACGTCCTTAAAGGTATTTGGTGCCTTGGAGGATCTGGGACTAAGAACCTGACCCTGCAAACATGCACATGAGCAGTTTTCTGGGACAGCTCTTGTGAACAAAGCTTGTCATGGGGGCAAGAGTCTGCAGGATTGGCCCTCAAGGACCTGATCCTGCTATCGGTTACGCAAGGGCAGAGCCCTACACCTGCCTGGCACCCTGCTGCCTTCAGCGCCCCGGTGGGCCAGCATCAATCTCCCTCCAGCTTTTATTGTGTTTCATTAAACTCCCTCTGTTGCCCATTGTCCCCTTGCCAGGGGCCTGCTGCTCAGCTGGGTGGGGTGGCGGCTGCTGCTTTGCCCCTCGGCTACGGCCCTGATCTCCCTCCCCGCGCGGCGCCAGCCAGGGGGGCAATTTGTCCAACTCCAGCAATTACAAGGACTTTTCCTCCCCGCCCGGCCAAACTCCTCTTGGCGCTGGAGGGGAGCCACGGCCCGGCCAAAGCACGGGCCGGCCGCCCCCGCCTGCTCCCCGCGCCCCCGCGGCGGCGGCGGCGGCCGGCCCCAGCCCGCGGACACTTTGTAGCCGCGACTTTCTCTCTTTGTATGGGGATTCCATTCAAACTGAGCGGCGGGCGCCGCGTAACCTTCCGCCACGGGGAGGAAAATAGTTCCCAGCCCGCTGCCGATGAGTTCAAAGCGGACGGTTCGGAGCCCCCTCGCTGGGGCCCCTCCGCCCGATCCCCTCCCCCTCCCCGAGCCCCTCCCCCAAGCTCCCCGCGCCTCGGCAGCGCCTCTGGGGCCAAGGCGTGAAACTCCCCCTTCCCTCCCCGATACAATGTAGCCTGGGAAGGGGCTGTATCACTGGGCGTAGAGATTGCAAAACCCAACCACGTACAGCGGGCGATACGCCTCCACCTAACCTGACAAACGGAAGCGCCGGGCCGGCTTGATGGACGGGGCGGGGCGGCCAATGGCAAAGGCACCTGGCCTCCCAAAATGTGGGGGCCTCCAATGGGAGGCCGCGGGAGGCAGGGCCGTGCAGGCAGCAGCGCAGGTTGAGGAGCGTCCCAGTGCAGGGAAGTGCAGCGCTGGGATGAGCCTCAAAGTTCTAGCCCTCGCCGTGCAGGGGATTTAAAGCGGCCGCGCACTGATAGCGCCTCAGCCTCTCTCTCCCCCCCCCAGCCCCAGCCGGGGGCTTTGCCAGCCGCTGCTGCTCCCAGGCTCCAGCAGCCCCTGGTCTCCACCCCCCCCCCCCAAGTTAACTCTGATCTCTCTGCCAGCTTCACCCCCAAATGCCAGCCATGATAGAGAAGGGCCCAGAGGTCTCAGGGAAGAGAAGAGGCAGGAATAATAATGCCACTGCTGCCGCCAGTGCCAATAATAATGGGAATAATAAAAGTTTGGCAGCAGCGGCAGCACCCAATGGAAACAGCAGCAGCAACTCCTGGGAGGAAGGCAGCTCCGGCTCCTCTAGTGATGAAGAGCATGGTAAGTCCCCTGAAGTGGGAGCCTCAAACTCGCTCCGGGATTTTCTCTGTTCATCTCCCTCTCTCACGCGAATCAATGAAGCACGTTCCTTCTAACCCGGACTCTCTCTTTGACATCTCAGCAGGAGGAGGCATGAGAGTTGGAGCCCAGTACCAAGCCGTGGTTCCTGATTTTGATCCGGGTGAGTTATTTTGTCTCTAGTGTCTCCTAAGGATTCAGCACCATTGTGTGTGAGTGGGTTAGGAGCCTCCAACGGCGGGGTGTGTTTGTGTGGGGCTCTGCCTGGAGATCTGACATCCTGCGTTTGGGAGTTGGGGGCTAGTGGCTGGATTGATCCGCTGGACATAAGACTGTTTTATTGAGGGGATGGGGGAGAGGTCACTTTGTGGCATTAGATTTCTAGTAATGAAAAAGGGAGGGGGAAATCAACAACTTTTGTGTGTGTGTTCACCCTGCTGTCCAAGGAAAGAACAGCAACAAGGGGGGAACGTGTAGGGGAAACGTGCCTCCAGACGGGGAGGGGGGGAGGGAGATCGTTCCTTTTCCATGAAATAGAACCAAAACTATAGCTATAGATCTATTTACGTCCCTCCTCGCCCCCGCCCTCCCCCAGGGAAATATGAATATCTTACTCTGTGGCACGGAAGCAAGAGGGATTAGCCGCGCTACTTTCTCCCCCCCCCTTTTCTCCCCCCCCCTCTTTCTTCAGGTGTGGTTAGTTTCATATTCACAATGATCGGGTTGGGATCTGGGTCTTTAAGAGAGTAGCATGGCACTAATTAAAAGGACTTTCATCAAATTCCCTGGCACTAATATGAAATCGAATCCTTTAGTGGGTTTTCTATTCCCCTACCCCCAGGACTTTTTAAAAATACACACCCCCCCTCCCCTCCCCCAAAACGAGACATTCAGGGCCAGAGAAGAACAACGATCTCTTCCCCCCCCCCCCCAACCCCAACGGTTAATAAAAGAAGTCTAGATGCTTTCCAGAGGGCGCTTTGCAAACGGAGAAAAGCAGGGAAGCTGATTTGGCTAGGAGAGACCGTACATGGCAGTTAGATTTCCGCTCCCCCTCCACACGACTTGTGTGTTTGTGGGTTCGACCATAAGGGTAGAAATAAAAAAGATGAAGTCACAAATGCCTGTTCCTCTTTTTGAAATATATTCGAATAGGGCTCTTTTAGTCAAACTAATGTGGCTGTTTTTAAAAAAAAAAAATTCTTAAAGAACCAGTTGGTTGCCAAAATGTTCCACATTCCATTTATTCTGCTGCAGTTCTTTGTAAGCTAATTTAAAGTGGTATGGAAGCAAATTGTGAGCAAACAAAGGAATTGTAGTTGTACTGGAAGGCATGCGATTCAAACATTTTAGTATAGATGTGTCTACAGCTGTGTGTGTAAAGGTAGACTATCGACTTCCTTAGTTTTTAAACGTGTTTTTTAATTGTTCTTTTGTAACTGTAGGTTAAAGCTGGTGAAAACCCTCCTCCTGTCTGGAGGTCTTAACACTTGGAGTTGCCTCTTGCATATCTCAAACTTAATTGAATCCTCTGTACCTCTCAGCTTAAAAGAACAAAACACATGACTTGCAAATAACAATGGTTCATTTCTCAGAACAAACCAGAGAGTAACTCCTGCTGTTAATTGACTTATTAGATCAATCTAAATTCAGAAATATATATTCTTGAGCTTCTCAATGCAGAGGATAAAGATGTTTTGGGTGCCTTTTTATTTAATGGAATAGGTTGGTTTTTCTCTATTTTTACATTGTTGCAGTCTCTGCAAATTGTGCATTTTTTTGTGAATACTCAGGTTGAACATCTTTTTAGTTACAGCATTTCATATAGCTATTTACAGAGTTTATTTGTATTGCCTGTCTCGTCTGTCTTCTTCCTGGGTAGACATTTCTCCTTGGTTCTTCTGGTTGACAGAATAGGATACAAGGTCTCTCTGCACATGGGAACTCCATTTTTTTTGGTTGACCGCTGGGGGAAGGGCTTATTAGGTAGCAATTGACCCTCTTTTTCATTCTGTAGGTCAAGCACAACATTGCTATAAACTACATGGATCCTACTGGCTTCTAGCCAAGTGTTGCAACAATACTTTACACTTTTCATTGAACCTTGCAAATCAATTCTCTAGCTTACCTCATTTCTCTACTAGAGCAACTTTTTTTTTTCTTTACTGCTATGACTGAACTGAATACATTTAGGATTGCATTTATTTTATTCTAGTTTTCAGATAATGCTGTATAGATTTACTTATGCAAAAGTTATTGCATTCATTACTGACTCATCTTTCTTCCCAGTGGGGTGGGAAGTGTATGACATAGCTGGAAAAATAAATTTAACTTACACAACTTCAGTGGAAGTTCAGCCTGAGTAAACAATGCAGTACTTAGTCCATAATGGCCTGATATCAAGTCAATAAGCAGACTTTCATTGACTTCAGTGGGCTTTGGATTGGGCCCTTTTTGTGCAACTAATTTTTAGACATAATTAAGAGTTTAGTGTATACTCACATCTATGTTCTACTTAAGTAGATTGAAAAACTAATGCTAAATTTTATCAAACTACCGCGATAGTTTTGCAATTAAACATTGTTCACAAAAATGGATGTTTTCTCCTCTCTGAACTTCCCTATTCAGTTTTTTATTTGATTTATTTTATTTAAAAAAAATAATAGTATGCATTCCTAAGTAACTGTACTTCTGGACTATAATGCCAGTCAAACTTGACCTTTCAACAAATAGTGTTGATTTTTAGCTATCTAGAGCCTATATCTCTTAACCCTAAACAATTGTTTAGCCTAGAAATTCCTATGACTACTAAATTCAAACATCATAGTGTTATAATAAAGCACAATGACTGTAGGTTCAGTTTATTAAACATCCTATTTCTAGTAGGGAACAAAGGATTGTAAAACCTGTTGTTTCTTTGCCCTGGCCTATTCTGGGACTCTAGCTGGTGCATTGGTACAAACTCCTAGTATAAACAGTGTCTCCTTACCCCTGGGTAAACTGCACCAGTATAAAACTGTGTGTATGCTAGGGATCTGCACTGTTGCAGCTGTACTGGAGGCTGAAACTCAGTGTAGACCAGATTTTTTTTTTTTTTTTTGTGCATCATGGCCATGCTCTTAGTATAGGGACTGTAAATGCTTTTAGCTACAGTTCAGCATTAAAGTTAAGTATGCCTTTGATATATTTATTATTAATCATGTTTATTATGCTAGTGCCTAAAGACCAACCAAGAATGGGGCCCTATTGTGGTAGGCACCATATAGAGTAACAGACAGTCCCTGCCCTGAACGCTTACAATCAAAATTAGTATAAGAAGCAGAAGTAGCAGTCATGTTTGTTCAGTCTGTTTCTTGTGTGTGTATATATAAAAATATAATGCACATGTGTGAGGCAGTTATAGTAAAGAATATTAAACTAGGAAGGCTTTTCAGAACTACATTCTGCAAAATAAAGTGAAGTCAAGCAAGACATTAACAAGATGTTGATTCAGATTTCGTAATTACCTTAGAGTTAGATCAGACCAAAGAGGCAGTGAATACTGTACAACTTGAAATCAAGAATAAGGTCTCCTTAATTACTCTCTGGATTTACAATGATAAACTATTAAACAGAATAAAAACAAAACTACTAAAAAGTGCATAGAGAACCCCATACCTTTTGGCTAGTCGTAGGGTTAGAAGGGACCAGAAGGGTCATCTAGTCTAATCTCCTCTAATGGGATAGAGGTTTTTAGTAGTGCTAGGAAAAATACTGAAACTAGAAGATATATTTAGATTCCTTTTTGGGGCCAAAAAATAACTAGATTTCCTTCTGAATTAAAGTGGCCTTCTGGGTGATCTTAAATTTTCTTTAAAATTATAATGGCTAAAATTGAATGTGTCAGGGGCCTGATGATGATCTGTGTGATTCTTGAAAGCCAAGGACATGAACCTGCAAATACTTATTATGCATGTGGAGCAATAGTCCTTACTTTGTAGCTCCTTGACTTCAGTGGATTGGCTACGGGCAGTAGGACATCCCTGCAAATCTGGATATCCACATCCACGGTCCATTTTTGTGGATTGGATATGGATACAAATTTTATAGCCATGCAGGACTCTAAGGACTAGGTCACATGGACAAAGTTTTGTAGAATCTTTCCTTAAATTAGTCTCATCCTACCCACCCATTGGCCCAATGTAAGGTATTGCAACTACATGTTGCTTTGTTAAACCAGGTCTTGGTAGCTGGACACAGGACTAATTTTTCTATTTAAGACAATAAAAGCAAGTTTTTAATTGTTCATAAGTGTTATAAATATTGATACGTTTTGCTGTTTGGCCTTGAGTTAATGAATACTTTGAGAAAAGCTGTCCCTCCCCCTCCATTGCCCTCTGTAGTAAATATAAAGAATTGTGAGTCAAACATTTGACTGTCAGCTAGCTGAAAGCTCTAGCAAACAATACTTGTTATCAGTAGGCCAGCATATATTGTGAGTTCTCCATTTGAGAAACTGAGGATTTAAAAAAGAGAACAAAAAGCTGTGTGTACTTATGTGTTTAATGGGAAAACTTAGTGAAAGGGAATGTTTTGTGTCCCAAAGATGAATAGAAATCTATTTTATTTTATGTGGGGGGAGGAGGAGGGGAGTACTAACAAAAAACGTGCATGTTACCTCATCCTGATCGCTTTCTGCTTGTTCATCTTGTATGCGCTGAAATATTGTAAATATAAAAAAGAACCTAGTTACTTATTTTAACTCTTTTTGCATAGCTAATAACTTTTAAATAAGATTGAGGTTTCAGTGACTTCGAAAAGCATTATATAATTTCTTGACGAGAACAACTTGTTCCGAATCTATAAATACAGAGAAGATAGAAACAATTTATCCTGTGCAATTCTCCATCTCATGGCTGAAGTGCAACTAAGTACCTTTAATCTCAGTTACAGTACTACAAGTATGAGCCAGTTCTTATATCTCCAGACTTCTGTTATGTCCAGTCATCTTCAGAGAGAATCCTCCTGTTTTCTTTCCAGTCGAAGTGAACTCCTGACAAATGGCTGGTTAATCCAGAGGGTGCCCTAATTCAATCAGATCTATGATGGAGATGCCGGGGGAGGCAGAGAGGAAGAAACCATCTGTGGATTGCTTACAGCAAAGCTGGCCTTCACCAGTCTCTTTCCTGCTATACTACAAAAATCTGAGCACTCTTGACTTGAGGAAGTATTCCTGTTAAGGGAGGAATTACAATAGCACCCTAGAAGCATCTGGATCCAGGGACACAGAAGGTGGGAGAAACTGCTTACTGTGAGGAGGTGCCATTTGAAATACTGGAGGTCTGGGACTGCACCCCACTTTGGTCACGTACTAAGAACTGCCATATAAACATCCAAATGTTTCCTGTCCCTCCTCGATGGCCAAGTCCCCGCTAGTTTGCTGGCAGCTGATTCGATTTCTTTAAAGCTTTGAGAGACTTGGTCAGTACAATCTTGCCTCAGGGAGACCCAGCTCATACTGCCCCTAATACATTCGGTCCCAGTAACTCTTGGAAGTTGTGGGAAGAGTGAAAAGTATAATGAACTAGATGGTTCACCTTGTTTCTCTTGGTATGGCTTCACTTGCTGGAAAGCTCTTGGCATTGCCCGGTGAAGTGAGTAGCCCAGAGATGCTGCCTTTCACTTCACTGTGCAATGCCAAGAGGCCTCTCCAACAGTCTCGTTACTAGAGGTCATGAGAAAACGGGGCCCCCCCCCCCCCCCCCAGTGAAATCAACTTGCTTCATGGGAGATGAAGTCTGACCAGGGAGCCTGGCCTAT